>NC_053168.1:7515000-7760000 GCF_016835505.1 Polypterus senegalus | reverse complement strand
CCAAAACGATCTGCTACTGCTTCAGGGGCCGTGCCGAAGCGCAAATGGAAGATGTTAACAATTGTTGAAAAGGTAAACGTTTTGGATTTGTTGAGGGCTACGATTCCTTTTATTTAAAAAGTAGGAAAGGAATATAAGATCTACGGCCGCAGTGTCCTTTTAACCAGGGTGCAAAACAAGTTGTAAGTGGATGTAATAAGGCAGTAGTCTGGATGGAATCTGCTTTAGGGATTTGGATTGAAGTCTGCGAGAAGAAGAACAACGGCAGTGCTACACAATCGCCTGAAGTGGCTCCTTTAAGGGCTGTAACGCTCTCCTTTGTTGTGCAGTAAAATAAAACTCATTGTTATCGGACAAGTCATCGTGTCATTGTTGGTGAGTAACCATAATTAATTTTCTACTTACAGTACTTAGTACATGCACGTACGTTTAGTGTCACTGTACACACACTTACTGTATACTATTTTTCTTGCATTGTACGTATTTATTGCTGGTGGCCTGTCTATCGTAATGGCTGTAACATATGTGATATCGGAGACACTCAATATCTTTAAAATAATATTTAGGTTTTACTGTATATAAATAGTGTGTTTATATACATAATTTCAATGAATCTTACCTAATATCTAAGAGAATACAAAGGGATTATGCTGTATAACTCTGCGGGGAATATTTATAAACAGTGTGGTAGAGTTTATAAGGGCTTAAAATATACAAACCGGATTCCAAAAAAGTTGGGACACTAAACAAATTGTGAATAAAAACTGAATGCAATGATGTGGAGATGGCAAATGTCAATATTTTATTTGTAATAGAACGTAGATGACAGATCAAACGCTTAATCCGAGTAAATGTATCATTTTAAAGGAAAAATATGTTGATTCAAAATTTCACGGTGTCAACAAATCCCAAAAAAGTTGGGACAAGTAGCAATAAGAGGCTGGAAAAAGTAAATTTGAGCATAACGAAGAGCTGGAAGACCAATTAACACTAATTAGGTCAATTGGCAACATGATTGGGTATAAAAAGAGCTTCTCAGAGTGGCAGTGTCTCTCAGAAGCCAAGATGGGTAGAGGATCACCAATTCCCACAATGTTGCGCAGAAAGATAGTGGAGCAATATCAGAAAGGTGTTACCCAGCGAAAAATTGCAAAGACTTTGCATCTATCATCATCAACTGTGCATAACATCATCCAAGATTCAGAGAATCTGGAACAATCTCTGTGTAAGGGTCAAGGCCGTAAAACCATACTGGATGCCCGTGATCTCCGGCCCTTAAACGACACTGCACCACAAACAGGAATGCTACTGTAAAGGAAATCACAGAATGGGCTCAGGAATACTTCCAGAAACCATTGTCAGTGAACACAATCCACCGTGCCATCCGCCGTTGCCAGCTGAAACTCTACAGTGCAAAGAAGAAGCCATTTCTAAGCAAGATCCACAAGCTCAGGCGTTGTCACTGGGCCAGGGATCATTTAAAATGGAGTGTGGCAAAATGGAAGACTGTTCTGTGGTCAGACGAGTCACGATTCAAGTTCTTTTGGAAATCTGGGACGCCATGTCATCTGGACCAAAGAGGACAAGGACAACCCAAGTTGTTATCAACGCTCAGTTCAGAAGCCTGCATCTCTGATGGTATGGGGTTGCATGAGTGCGTGTGGCATGGGCAGCTTGCATGTCTGGAAAGGCACCATCAATGCAGAAAAATATATTCAGGTTCTAGAACAACATATGCTCCCATCCAGACGTCATCTCTTTCAGGGAAGACCCTGCATTTTTCAACAAGATAATGCCAGACCACATTCTGCATCAATCACAACATCATGGCTGCGTAGGAGAAGGATCCGGGTACTGAAATGGCCAGTCTGCAGTCCAGATCTTTCACCTATAGAGAACATTTGGCGCATCATAAAGAGGAAGGTGCGACAAAGAAGGCCCAAGACGATTGAACAGTTAGAGGCCTGTATTAGACAAGGATGGGAGAGCATTCCTAGTTCTAAACTTGAGAAACTGGTCTCCTCGGTCCCCAGGCGTCTGTCGAGTGTTGTAAGAAGAAGGGGAGATGCCACACAGTGGGGAAAATGGCCTTGTCCCAACTTTTTGGGGATTTGTTGACACCATGAAATTCTGAATCAACATATTTTTCCCTTAAAATGATACATTTTCTCAGTTTAAACTTTTGTTCCGTGATTTATGTTCTATTCTGAATAAAATATTAGAAGTTGGCACCTCCACATCATTGCATTCAGTTTTTATTCACGATTTGTATAGAGTCCCAACTTTTTTGGAATCTGGTTTGTATAAAAATAACAATACAAACATATGGTTTCTACTTCGTGGATTTTCACCTATTGCGGGGGGGGTCTGGAACGCAACCCCCGCGATCGAGGAGGGATTACTGTATCTCTGAAGTTCAGTTGGTATCCTTTTCTGGAATTTCTGTGTATGTATGTGATAAATGTCAAGTCTTACTGGATACGTGACATCAGCTGGCTTCTTAAACCAACACTCGGAGAACATCCTGTCTCTTTAGTTAATCATGTCAGCAGTCTCTTCAGGCTGCTTTTCGAAACAAATTCTATACGTGCAAAACACTTCTTGCACAAAAACTGTATTACTCTTAAATAGGGTTTCCAGATTAGAAAATTAGAAATATGGGACACTCTTAAAATCTCTCTTTATATTTATTTATATATACTAGACATTAAGCCCGTTACAATAGCGGGCGCTAGAACAGTAGTGCATAAACATTAGTAGGACCAGTCGATATTAAATGACCTCATTCTGTTGCAAGAAGCCTAAAGTAAAATAATAATCAAAATAAAATAGAAACGTATATGACAATACAGTAAGCATAATTAATATTGCCTTAGTGTAACAATCTGTAATACACAATATCTGAAGAAGATATTTAGGAAAAAATTTCTATTTTTTTACCTTATATTTATTTTTCTATAAAATGTCATTAATAGATAACATTTCTTGTAAATATTCTGCCTGAGTTTGGCAACAGTTTGCCTTGTTCAGGACCATCTACAACGTTGACAACCACATCTGGAAAACTTCTAACTCTTGATAATGCCACATATAACTGACCGTGGCTGAATGCTGGTGCTGGCAAGTAAATGGCAACTTTTTGTAAGGTTTGCTCTTCTAAGTCTTTCTCTTTTAGTGTATTTCTGACGCTCATTTTCTTTTTCTTCAATCGATCTATTTGCTCGTATTTTTCTTTGTCTTTCGGCCTTTCTTTTTGTTGATGTTTACTTGTTGAGCTGACCGTTCTTCCAGGAGATGTTGCTTATATAGGATTTGATTGTCTGTGTCTTTTGTCCTACTTGACGTATTCTTTTATTTTGGGTGGCATGTTGTTAGTAGATATGTCTGTAATATTTTCTCTTACAGTAATACTGGCTTGTATGTGGCTGTAATATGCGTCACTGTATTGTGTGTCTTTAATTTTCTCTCACAGTAATACTGGCTTTGATGTCCGTAATATGACTTTAATTTTCTGTCACAACAGTGGGCAATCAGCAGAGTGTCCCCAACAACTGATGTAATGTGTGGCGTGCAGCTGATCATGGTGCCTGTGGCGTCTCCCCAGCAAGTACTGTGCAGTTCTCCAGCAAGAATTTGAATCTGTGCTGGCGTGTAGCCGATTATTGTATGTGTGGCGTCTCTGCAGCAACGGATTTTATGTGCGCGGCCGCGACTACCCAATCAGCACTCTCCCCAGCAATGATGTCTTTTATTTGCTTATCATGCGCGGCACCGGCTAGGCCATTCACTGTGTGCCCAGCTTCCAGTGTGTGTGCGTCCACGGTGCCATGCACACTTCACCAGAAGACACACACGGACACCTGGCTGCACACAGGGCTTTTATTAAAGAGGATAACATATTGTGACAGACGGCCGGGTAAATTCAGAGGACTCGATCCTTAAAAACAGGGCTATTAAAATGAAGGGAAAAGGAGTTAATTAGCAGTGAAAACTGGTCACTGATTAGGAGTAGGGTGAGAATGAAAACCTGTAGTCACTGCGGCCCACCAGGACTGGAGCTGGGCACCCCCGACCTAAACAGTTTTTCCACAAAAGGTAATGGATGCCACATGAAAGCTGGACCAGTTGTAATATTCTTTTTAGTGAGGTACACGCTAGGAAGCCCAAACTCCTCACAAACAGTTACTAGGGAAGGATGTAATCCCAGCATACAGGCCTCCTTTTAGTTTTTCAGCATCGTTCAATTGTAACTCCTGCAAGTTCGAGGTGTAAGATTTTGCTATTAAAAAGAAAAATTAAAATATTTTACACCATTGTTTTTACACTTTTTGCCTTGGAGGCCACTGAAAACTCTGTCCATGCTTCTGAGTACCATAAGGCATCTTTATGTGTTGTAATAGTAGCAAGAAAATGTTGGTATGTTTGTGTCATTCATACAGTGCTGCTTAATTGAGAGAAAACCGTATTCTTACCTTCTCAGAATTCACACTCATCTACCGTTTTATTTCTTAAAGAATCCTCACCCCACCAAACAGGAATTGTCTGTAGCCGCACACAGAAAATAAAAATATTCACTTTGAACAATCTTATTACTCAGCTGCATAGCTTTGCAGCAAATATACTCAGCAAAAAAAGAAACGTCCCTTTTCAGGACTGTGTATTTCAACAATAATGTTTTAAAAATCCAAATACCTTTACAGATCTTCATTGTAAAGGGTTTAAACAACGTTTTCCATGCATGTTCAATTAACCACAATCAATGAATTAACATGCACCTGTGGAATGGCCGTTAAGACCTTAGCAGCTTACAGAAAGTAGACATTTAAGGTGACAGTTCTAAAAACGCAGGACACTAAAGAGACTTGTCTACCGACTGTGAAAGATGCCCAGGGTCCCTGCTCATTTGCGTGAACGTGCATTAGGCCTGCTGCAGGGAGGCATGAGGACTGCTGAATAAATTGCCATGTCCACACTGTAGGAAGGACAGCTGATCATCCTCGCAGTGGAAGACCACGTGTAACAACACCTGCACAGGATCGGTACATCCGAATATCACACCTGCGTGACAGGTACAGGATGGCCACAACAACTGCCCGAGTCACACCAGGAACACACAATCCCTCCATCAGTGCTCAGACTGTCCGCAATAGGCTGAGAGAGGCTGGACTGAGGGCTTGTAGGCCTGTTGTAAGGCAGGTCCTTACCAGACATCACCAGCAACAACGCCGCCTATGGGCACAAACCCACCTTCGCTGGACCAGACAGGAGTGGCAAAAAGTGCTCTTCACTGATGAGTCACGGTTTTGTCTCACCAGGGGTGATGGACGGATTTGTGTTTATCGTCGAAGGAATTGAGCAAGTCTGGGACCTGTTGGATCGCAGGGTGAGGGCTAGGGCCATTCCCCCCAGAAATGTCCAGGAACTTGCAGGTGCCTTGGTGGAAGAGTGGGGTAACATCTCACAGCAAGAACTGACAAATCTGGTCCAGTCCATGAGGAGGAGATGCACTGCAGTACTTCAAGCAGCTGGTGGCCACACCAGATACTGACTGGTACTTTTGATTTTGAGCCTCCCTTCATTCAGGGACACATTGTGAAACATTTTTAGTTTATGTCTTATGGTGTTGACTCTTTTAGTGTTCATACAAATATTTACACATTAAGTTTACTGAAAGTAAAAACAGTTGTAAGTCAGAGGACGTTTCTTTTTTTGCTGAGTATATGTAATACCAATCAAGCTTGAAGATGGCAACAGCGATTTCAGTTTCTATTTGCAGCATTTCTTTACACAGCACTAGATCACATCGGGTGAGGCCTGGGGCTTATTTCTGAAAAATACAACTCCCTTTGGCAGTCAGAAATGTCTTGAGGTTAAAAAAAGAAAACAAACGTGAATTTTGGATGAGCTGTTCCTTTTGGTTGGTTGGCAGTTACAGAGAAATCTATTTGCCGGTCGTAAGACCCCACATTTAGAACTGAACACCAAGGACCGACCTGTTCAAGAATATTGTATGAAAATTATTCCTTGCTTTTTGAATTACATTTTTTTTTTTTAATTTTGGGCAGCTCTAACTGTAACGGCACGAAGGCTACAAAAAGCCCCTCTCTATCAGATGTAGGAGAGCTGGAGTAGAATATTTAAATCTTTGATAAGCAATGCTAGTAGTACAGTCATGTTAGTACTTCTGTAGACCAAGATGAATGGTAATGCAATGTTAGTTTTAGGGCTACGGCAATCGGTTATTTAAGGAATCCAATACTCTATCTGTTATTCATTTGATAAATTGAGTAATCGGAAATACTTTTGCTTTATTTAAGAGCAATACTAATTATACTAAAGAGAAAACAAGTTGTCTCTCTTAAAATTAACAGCTAATTGATTTCCTTTTTAGCAAAAAAAAAAAAACCAAAACATTTTTATTGCTTAAATTGCATACAGTAAAGTTATTTGCCAAAACTAAACCCATTTAGTACATTTATTACGTTCTGGATTTGAAACTTCCATTATCTCTAATCCTGCTCTGCATGTGTACCGTGGCAACGTTATTGAATTCTTTACGACATTCTACTTTGTAACGGCCGACCCCTTTACCCAGCCGGCAGCTACACCTCCGAGACCTAACTAGAAATAATCTACCTATCAAGCCGTACTTCTAACCAATTAAACTTTTCCCCACAATCGACGGTGTAAATGTAAGGACACAAAAGCAGGATGTAAAATTAAACGGATTAAATGTATTAAATGAAACAAAACATGCAAAAAACAGAAAACCGATAGAAATATAAATATCCCTCCACCCCCAGCAACAACAAGACCCCACCAAATATAAATACAACAAAAACCTGTAGCATATAACACACAACACGAATAACAAAATGACTGATAAGCTGAATGATTGAGTCCGATTATAAAACTGTCCTGAAAATGAATGACTGAACTAGCGGTAAATGCGGTGTTTGATTTTCCCGGCGATTGGAGCAACCTCCCCGTGATTCCTCGGCGTATGGTGGATGGTGAATGGACCCCGGGGTCTCAGCAGATGGAGGTTGAAAGACAGTCCGGCAAAATGAAAAGCAAACTGGTGAAAAGGCGCGATGTGAAAAAACAGCAAGCAAGTTGAAAAGTGGTTGAAACAAAATGGTCTTCTTTCTCCTTCCTTCTCCTTCGTCCTTTCTTCTCTCTCTCCTGATATACTTAAATAGTCTGTGACGGCTGTGATTGGTTAATTAAGAACAGGTGTTTTCCAGGTTTGCGGCTGTGGTCTCCTTCCATCATCCGTCCTCCTTTACGGGGACGGCATTAACTGCTACACATACAAACAGCAAATGGGACAATGAAACGAGACGCACTCAGAACTGACATTTAACACTAACCGTGTGGCCCCGCTACAACTTTGTCATCTACTCTTTGTCTTTTATTTCTGACCCCGGGCCTGATTAAATCTCTTGGCACAAAGTCTCGTCTCGCGGGACATTAAAGTGTCTCTCTGAAAAGGATTTTTTTATTATATATATTGTAAGATAAAGGTGCTATGTTGCGCCCGAGCCACCACAGATTCACCCGGAGACACATATAAAAATAAATAAACTTTTATTTTTCTTCAACTGGAGAGCACGTCTTCCCCATGAACTCCCCAGCCACAACCCAGTCCCAAAAGCACTAAATACAAACAACACACTCTCTTCTTCTTCTTCCTCCACCACTCCTCACCAAGCTTTGTCCTCCTCCCACCCGACTCTGGCCACTGAGTGGTGGTTGCTGGCTCCTTTTGTAGTTCACCCGGAAGTGCTCCAGGTGCTTGATCCCTGAGTTCCGGCTGCACTTCCGGGTGTGACAAATATGCTGCCCATACGGAGTCGGGAGTCCCAAACACAGCACCCCCTGGCAATGCCTGCGGGACCCAACAGGACTGCACCCAACTCCAATTCCCAGGGTGCCCTGCAGGCACTGCTCCAGCCCGGGGGGGTGGCCATCTAGTGTCCAAGGAGATGTATTGCAGTGTCCATGGCTGCTCTCCCTGAATATAGTGTGCAGGGGCCACCTGTCACTAATATATATCTAATATATTGACACTGAATAGTGTCATCTCCAGGCAGAGGAGTAGCTTCAGTGACAGACTGAGGAGACCCCACACTATGCGACTCTTCAGTTCCACCCGGGGGAGTAAATGTTAACATTACTCAAAGTTATTGTCTGCTTTTACATGCATTTTTATTACTCTTTAATACTGTTTTTTGTATCAGTATACTGCTGCTGGATTATGTGAATATCCCTTTGGGGTTAATAAAGTATCTATCTATCTATAATATACTGTAGATATATCTATATACAGGTTTCACTCAAGTCCTAAAAGTAGATAAAGAGAAACCAGTTAAACAAATGAGACAAAAATATTATACTTGGTCATTTATTTATTGAGGAAAATAATCGAATATTACATATTGGTGAGTGAAATAGTATGTGAACCTCACGGATGATCAGTTAGTTTGAAGGTGAAATTCGGGTCCAGTGTTTTCAATCAATGGGATGCCAATCAGGTGTGAGTGGGCACCCTGTGTTATTTAAAGAACAGGATCTATCAAAGTCTGCTCTTCACAACACATATTTGTGGAAGTGTATCATGGCACGAACAAAGGAGATTTCTGAGGACCTCATAAAAAGAGTTGTTGATGCTCCTCGGGCAGGAGAAGGTTACAAAACCATCTCTAAAGAGTTTGGACTCCACCAATCCACAGTCAGACAGATTGGGTACAAATGGAGGAGATTCAAGACCATCGTTACCCTCCCCAGGAGTGTCGACCAACAAAGATCACTCCAAGAGCAAGGCACAAGTGGAATAGTCAGCGAGGTCACAAAGGACCCCAGGGTAACTTCTAAGCAACTGAAGGCCTCTCTCACATTGGCTAATGTTCATGTTCATGAGTCCACCATCAGGAGAACACTGAACAACAATGGTGTGCATGGCAGGGTTGTAAGGAGAAAGCCACTGCTCTCCAAAAAACACATTGCTGCTCGTCTGCAGTTTGCTAAAGATCACGTGGACAAACCAGAAGGCTATTGGAAGAATGTTTTGTAGATGGATGAGACCAAAGTAGAACTTTCTAGTTTAAATGAAAAGCGTTATGTGTGGGGAAAGGAAAACCCTGCATTTCAGCATAAGAACCTTATCCCATCTGTGAAACATGGTGGTGGTAGTATCATGGTTTGGGCCTGTTGTGCTGCATCTGGGCCAGGACGGCTTGCCTTCTTTGATGGAACAATGAATTCTGAATTATAATATCAGAGAATTCTAAAGGAAAATGTCAGGCCATCTGTCCATGAACCCTATCTCAAGAGAAGGTGGGTCATGCAGCAAGACAACGACCCTAAGCACACAAGTCGTTCTACCAAAGAATTGTTAAAGAAGAATAAAGTGAATGTTCTGGAATGGCCAAGTCAAAGTCCTGACCTTAATCCAATCAAAATGTTGTGGAAGGACCTGAAGCGAACAGTTCATGTGAGGAAACCCACCAACATCCCAGAGTTGAAGTTGTTCTGTACGGAGGAATGGGCGAAAATTCCTCCAAGCCGGTGTGCAGGAATGATCAGAAGTTACTGGAAACGTGTAGTTGAGTTATTGGGGGGTCACAGCAGATACTGAAAGCAAAGGTTCACATACTTTTGCCACTCACCAATATGTGATATTCGATCATTTTCTTTAATAAATAAATGACCAAGTAGAATATTTTTGTCTCATTTGTTTAACTGGTTTCTCTTTATCTACTTGTAGGACTTGAGTGAAAATCTGATGATCTTTTAGGTCATATTTATGCAGAGATATAGAAAATTCTAAAGGGTTCACAAACTTTCAAGCACAACTGTTTATAGATATAGATATAGATATATATATATATATATATATTCCAACGTCTCTCTGTATGTCTGTCCACTTATCACAAGAGAACTACTTTTTTCTATAATTGGTTAAACATTCTGGTTGATTTTGCAACTTCTTTCATCAGGTGTCCTTAAGTATCATAGTTCTTTTGCAGAACCAGTTTATTCGCCTGAATCCAAGAGAGACTCGACGGGCCAGGGGGTTGAGGGTGGGTCCCTCCTCGCTCACCCACTCACGTGCCAGCCTCTGTTCGAGTCGCTCTACCTCTCGCCCCGTGTTGGAGCGCACCTTTCCTCCGCTTAGCTAGCCATACCTGTATGTTTATTGATTTTTAAAGTTTGTCCTGTTTCACTACTACGCAGACAGAGCCGCGGGGGTCAGCTAGTTATTAATAATTACCTAGTTTTTTAAAGGCACACATACAGCCTAAAACTAAGACATTAATCATTAATACTAATAATAATAATAACACATAAAAACTGCCTTTATGTTGTGCAACTTAACGTTCAGAAGTGCAAATTTCAGCCTGACTACATATCAGGCATATAATGTAAGCCTTTATTTTTCTTGTCTTCTTGACTGCAATGGGCTGTCGGTTTGCACCTCACTATGCAAACCTATTTATGGCAAAATTGGAGGAAGATTTCTTGTCAATGTGCATCTTAAAACCAATGTTATATCTCCGTTACATAGATGACATCTTCATAATCTGGACTGCCAGTGAGAAGGACCTCCTCCATTTTCATAATGAATACAATTCTTTTCACCCCAACATAAAGCTGAAGCTGAATTACTCAGAAACAGAAGTCAGCTTCCTTGACACCACAGTTCAACTGAAAAACAACACCCTTGTAACTTCTGTTTTTCACAAACCAACAGACAGACGGACCTACCTAAGAAGTGATAGCTTTCACCCCAAACATATAAGGCGCTCCATTATTTTTAGCCAAGCAATACGGTACAATCGTATTTGCTCAGACCCGACAGACCGGGATCAACAACTGCAGGAGCTCAGACAAGAATTCATCAAACAAGGTTATACCCCCAAAACAACAGACACTCAAATACGAAGAGCTACTGCCATACCCAGAGAGAACCTTCTGGAATATAAAAACAAAGACAACAAGAACCGCATTCCCCTTGTTGTCACCTACAACCCACATCTTGAAACACTTCGAAAAACTATAAAGGAACTTCAGCCAATACTAAACAACGACCTAACACTAAAAAATGTATTTCCTGAACCTCCTCTCCTGGCATACAGACAACCACCAAACCTTCAGCAACTAATTGTCCGAAGCTCCCTAAATAAACCAACAGAAAATGGCACATCTCCTGCCTACAGAAAAGATGTAAAACGTGTGCCCACATCTACAATACAGACCGTATAATTATACCAAACTCCGACTTGAACATCACATAAAGGGATCATTTTCCTGCAGATCATCGAATGTTGTCTACCTAATTCTCTGCATGAAATGTCCTGACACTACACTCTATGTGGGAGAAACTGGACAAACACTCCGCCAGAGAATGAATTTACACAGATTCCACATTAAACATGGCAACACAGATGTTCCTGTAGCGGCCCACTTTAACAGCCATGGACACTGTGAGAGGGACTTTAAAGTCACAGTGCTTATGGGCAACTTCAAAACGCAGCAAGAGAGAAAAGAATGGGAAGTTAAGCTCATGTTAAAATTTAATACATTACAGCATGGCTTGAACAGAGACAAGAGTTTTATAGCCAGATATGAAGACTGTTTGCATCTCTCAGACTGACACAGACAACCTGACTACAGATCTGCATTGTTTTGAAAAACTTCACAAACTTCAAAGGACTTTATTGGACAGTTATCTTATCTAAAGATCTTGACCATACATTGTTCTTCTATCTCCTGTTAAATTAATCTTAGCCTGAATGAACCTATTAATTTTTTACATTTAAGAGTTTTCATTCAAAAATTTACCATTGTTGTTTCTTGTCCTAGTGTGTGGATATAAACTCAGGGAACTTCAGTTTCTGTATTACATCTTGCCTGAAGAAGGGGCCTGAGTTGCCTCGAAAGCTTGCATATTGTAATCTTCTTAGTTAGCCAATAAAAGGTGTCATTTTGCTTGGCTTTTCTCTACATTCATAATGGCTAACACGGTACAACAACCTAGTACTCTTGTCTTCTTGGAAGGCTTTCAAAAAATCAAAGCAGTTCTGACAGGATTGCACGGCCTGGATGTGGCAGATATGGGGTGTGTTTGTGTGCGTAAGCCTTCAAAGGAGCATGTGGTGGGTGCAATGAAGAAACGTGAACACATTGACATGCTCAGAACGGAGGCTCGCTCTGCACGTTGATGTAATGTTTCCTGCTGCAGAAAAGAGACGCTCTGATGGCGTGGATGTTGCTGGAATCCACAAAAAGGACTTTGCCAACGTTGGATAGCGTGCTGCATTTGTTTTCTGTCTCTTCCTCCATTTTGCAATCCGCCCCATCAAATCACATCTTCACGTCTGGTGTATCCACACTGTAAGCATGATTACTAATGATCACCCGTGCGAAACACGCTGAGCTCGCCGAGGTGTAGTTATATGGACTAAACGAAGCTTTGATGATTTTTAGTAATCAAACTACTCAAGGAATCATTTCAGCCCTAGTTAGTTTGAATTGCCTTATCTTCAAACACCCTACTTTATCCAACATTAAATTCTTTATTTTTGCAGGAAGTGAATGAGAACTCACTCAAGAGATTAAATGGTTACTTGGAGAGTCTCCAAAAGCCAGGACGCCGATCACTAAAGCCATTGCCTCTTACTTTTTATGTCCGGGATGCAGCAGACAGAGGTACTGTATGTCCTATTGTGAGTGTTTCTTTAATCTAAAATCGAAAAAATGGTTTTAATGTACATTTTGAAAAAATGATTTCTTTCAGTCTTCTACAGTGTATTTGGACCCCTTCACATTTTATTGTGTTGCACATTTAATTTTCACCGCATACATTTCCTATTTTTGCTCATCAAGATACAGCAAGTGAAGACATTTTGTCAGAAAAGGTTTGCAGATTTATTACAAATCAAATACTTCCTGGAGGTATTTAGGGCCTTTGCTGTGGCACACACCAAATTGTGCTCCTGCTTGCTCCAATTATCCCTGGGATGTGTCTAGACCTTGATTTCCGGTAGCGGAGTGAGTGGCCTCAGTAATGGTGAAATGAACGTTGTTTGGAGCCACTAGAAATCTTCCCAGATTTGGGTGTCCGGCCAAATTGAATAGTTTGGCAAGAAAGGTCAAGGTCAGGTAGGTGAGCAGGAACCCAGTGGTCAGTCTAAGAGAGTTTCTGAAGTCCTCTGCTTAAACAGGAAGGAAGACCATCTGCTTGGCAGTCCATCAGTCGGGTGTTTATGGTAAATTGGCTAAATGGAAGCCACTCTTAACTCTTTCAGGGTGGATGTCGACCTTTTGTCGAAATTTCAGGGGTAGAGGCAGGGCTGGATTAAGCATTAAGCAAACTAAGCACGTTTGTCATGGACCATATGGTGCAAAACTGCAAATGGCGCAGGTTTTACCAAAAGAGGCTCCCACATCAAATGAAAAAATGACATACAAATCCAGTCAGGTCCGTAAATATTTGGTCAGTGGCACATTCTTCAGAATTTTGCTTCTTTACGCCGCCACAGTGGATTTGAAGCAAAGCAATGCAGATGTGATTGAAGTGTAGACTTGCAGCTTTAATTTAAGGGGTTTAACACAAGTATCATATGAACCGTTTAGAAAAGGCAGACATTTTCATACATGGTCCACCATTTTCAGGGGGACAAATTTGGGACAAACCAACATATTCATAAATATAATGATCATCTTCAATGTGTGGTTGAAAATCCTTCACAGCCACTAAGTACCTGAAGTCTGAACCCCTGACCCTGTCCAAGTTCTGGCTTTGCCAGGCCTTTGCTCCCGTGGTCTTCAGGCTCTGCTTGTTTGTTGGACTTTCTGCCTTCAGTCTTATCTTCAGTAAATGAAATGCATGGCCACTTGGGTTGAGGTCAGTTGATGGACTTGGCCATTGAAGAATAGTCCACTGCTCTTGGTTTGCTGTCACAGTGTGTTTTGTCTCATTGTCCATCTGTACTGTGAAGTGTCATCCTACAGTAGTGCCCTGGACACTTCAGACATCATCCTGTGACTTCTGCCAGCAGTCTTTCGAGCCCTTTAGCTGTCGACTGTGCACATGTGAGTGACAATGGTTTATTATTCCGTGTATTTTTAATTAGATATTTATGGGGGCACCAAAATCTTTTAAGCACTTATGACCTCTAAAGGTCTTAATCCGGCCCTGGGTAGAGGACAGTAATCGGCCGTAAACTGTGACAAATCTCGCCGTTATGTTTTAGTTCGACTCTCTTTGCTAGAAGGAAAGACCTCGATTCCCTGCGTGTGAATGAGTAGCCAGGAGCAAACAACCTCTAAAATGGCATCGACGTCTGGCGAGAGACCAAAGCGAATGCGCAAAGCCCAAAGTTTGTGGACGACATTTTACGTATTACCCCTGAATCAGACTCTTGATTTGTCAGACTTGATTTTGATGCAACATAAGTGAGATACCAGCATCATCTGATCGGCCCCCATCTGATCATGGTGTTCAGCACGTTACCTACGGCAACGTTCGCCTGGGAGGACCGCCACTTACAATGACAAGAGGCACACACCAGATTGCATTGTGCTGCGGCTGCCACTGCTGCCCACCGACTACAATCAGGGGAGTCGAACTCCAGTCCTGGAGGGCCGCAGTGGCTGCAGGTTTTCATTCTAACCAACTTCTTAATTAGTGCCCAGTTTTTCATGCTAATTAATTTCTTTAGCCTTAGCTTTAATTAGCTTGACTCCGGCCCCTTAGTTGTTTTTTCCTTAATTAGCAGCCGGACAGCAATGAGACATAAAACAAGCAGGACATGACCAGTTCACCTGTACTCATAGAATAAAATCTGAAAATAAAGATGAAGGTCTCAGTAAGGTCGATCCCTCAGGTGACCAAAACATTTTAGGAGTTCTTAGAAAAGATAAAACAGAATATCAACAGTTTTGGAAATGTCTGCTGTGGCAGAAAGAGAGCAGCAACAAGCCATGGAATTGAATAACGGGTTCAATTAACAGCAAGAATCAGCTTCTCATTAAGGAACTGGCTGGAGTTTGAAGCCTCAATTTAGCTGGTCATCTGTCGGCTCGTTTCATGTCTCATTTCTGTTTGGCTGACATTTTAATGAAGAAAAGAAGAATTTCAGAACACTTAATCCTTAAAAACAGGGCTATTTAAAATAGAGGGAAAAGCAGTTCATTAGCAGTGAAAACCGGAGACTGTTTAGGAAAAAGGGTTAGAAAGAAAACCTGCAGCCACTGCGGCCCACCAGGTCTGGAGTTTGACACCCGTGGACTACATGAAGAGAGCCAGGCAGCTCCTGCTGGCCATCGAGCCCACCCCGGGCAGCCGCTGCTGCCAGAGACGCCAAACAGAAGTTGACAGCAGCCACAGCAATACAGTGGTGTGAAAAACTATTTGCCCCCTTCCTGATTTCTTATTCTTTTGCATGTTAGTCACACAAAATGTTTCTGATCATCAAACACATTTAACTATTAGTCAAATATAACACAAGTAAACACAAAATGCAGTTTTTAAATGATGGTTTTTATTATTTAGGAGAAAAAATCCAAACCTACATGGCCCTGTGTGAAAAGTAATTGCCCCCTGAACCTAATAACTGGTTGGGCCACCCTTAGCAGCAATAACTGCAATCAAGCGTTTGCGATAACTTGCAATGAGTCTTTACAGCTCTGGAGGAATTGTGGCCCACTCATCTTTGCAGAATTGTTGTAATTCAGCTTTATTTGAGGGTTTTCTAGCATGAACCGCCTTTTTAAGGTCATGCCATAGCATCTCAATTGGATTCAGGTCAGGACTTTGACTAGGCCACTCCAAAGTCTTCATTTTGTTTTTCTTCAGCCATTCAGAGGTGGATTTGCTGGTGTGTTTTGGGTCATTGTCCTGTTGCAGCACCCAAGATCGCTTCAGCTTGAGTTGACGAACAGATGGCCGGACATTCTCCTTCAGGATTTTTGGTAGACAGTAGAATTCATGGTTCCATCTATCACAGCAAGCCTTCCAGGTCCTGAAGCAGCAAAACAACCCCAGACCATCACACTACCACCACCATATTTTACTGTTGGTATGATGTTCTTTTTCTGAAATGCTGTGTTCCTTTTACGCCAGATGTAACAGGACATTTGCCTTCCAAAAAGTTCAACTTTTGTCTCATCAGTCCACAAGGTATTTTTCCAAAAGTCTTGGCAATCATTGAGATGTTTCTTAGCAAAACTGAGACGAGCCCTAATGTTCTTTTGCTTAACAGTGGTTTGCGTCTTGGAAATCTGCCATGCAGGCCGTTTTTGCAGGCCAGTCTCTTTCTTATGGTGGAGTCGTGAACACTGACCTTAATTGAGGCAAGTGAGGCCTGCAGTTCTTTAGACGTTGTCCTGGGGTCTTTGTGACCTCTCGGATGAGTCGTCTCTGCGCTCTTGGGGTAATTTTGGTCGGCCGGCCACTCCTGGGAAGGTTCACCACTGTTCCATGTTTTTGCCATTTGTGGATAATGGCTCTCACTGTGGAGTCCCAAAGCTTTAGAAATGGCTTTATAACCTTTACCAGACTGATAGATCTCAATTACTTCTGTTCTCATTTGTTCCTGAATTTCTTTGGATCTTGGCATGATGTCTAGCTTTTGAGGTGCTTTTGGTCTACTTCTCTGAGTCAGGCAGCTCCTATTGAAGTGATTTCTTGATTGAAAAGGTGTGGCAGTAATCAGGCCTGGAAATTGAACTCAGGTGTGATACACCACAGTTAGGTTCTTTTTGAACAAGGGGGCAATTACTTTTTCACACAGGGCCACGTAGGTTTGGATTTTTATTTTCTCCCTAAATAATAAAAACCATCATTTAAAAACTGCATTTTGTGTTTACTTGTGTGATATTTGACTAATGGTTAAATGTGTTTGATGATCAGAAACATTTTGTGTGACAAACGTGCAAAAGAATAAGAAATCAGGAAGGGGGCAAATAGTTTTTCACACCACTGTAGATGTTTTATGTTGATTCCTGGGTGAAGTCATTGCTTTGTGAGGTTATCAGAAAAAAAATATTCAGCCTTCAAAGAGTTAAATAGAAGGCATATGGCAGCTTAATGGACTCAAAGTATGAGGAAAAGATGAGGCAAAAATGTAACTCTGTGGGCAGAATGCAAAGCACTGTGTCTGTCGAAGACCAGGCACAGTTTATTACGTGGCTAATACCATCGTGATACTTTTATGGGGGGCTTCTCAGCGGCAGGAACAAGGAGACTGGTCGGAATCGAGGTAAGGATGAATGCAGCCAAATACAGAGAGGTCCTTAGAAATAAACCTGCTTAATAGCGAAAGCCACCTCAGACTGGGGCGACTGTTCACCTTTCAGCTTGACAATGACCCGAGGCATACAGCCAGTACAATGCTGGAGTGGCTTTGGAACAAGTCTCTCTGAGGGTCCTTGAGTGGCCGAGCCAGCCGTAAACTCCATGGAACATGTGTGGAGAGACCTGAAGATGGCAGTTTACAGACACTTCATATCGAATCTATCAGAGCTTGAGAGGATCTGCCAGAAGGTATGAGGGAAACTGTCCATACCCAGGTGTGAAAAGCTTGTAGAGACTCAAAGCTGGAATTGCTGCCAAACGGGCTTGTATAAAGTATTAAATTAAGGATCTGAATACTACTATGAATGAAAGATTTTTAATAAATAAATTTGCAAACCTTTCTGAAAACATATTTCACTTTGTTATGGTTTATTGAGTGTAAATTGGCAGACAAAAATGGCAAATGTATCCATTTCAAATTAAGTCTACGACACAAAGTGTGCTAAAAGTGAAAGATGCTTTCTCAACCCACTGTATGTCAAAATGGAGGAAAAATACATCATCCATCCACTGGCTATTTCTTCAACCACCATTTTCCAGGAATATCCCAGAATATTAGCTTAAATTTGTCATCATGTGTACAATGAAATCCATCCATTCCATCCCTTATCCAACCCGCTATATCCTAACTACAGGGTCACGGGGGTCTGCTGGAGCCAATCCCAGCCAACACAGGGCGCAAGGCAGGAAACAAACCCCGGGCAGGGCGCCAGCCCACTGCAGGGCACACACACACACACACACACACCAAGCATAATTTAGGATCGCCAATGCACCTAACCTGCATTTCTTTGGACTGTGGGAGGAAACCCACGCAGACACGGGGAGAACATGCAAACTCCACATGGGAGGACCCGGGAAGCGAACCTGGATCTCCTAACTGCGAGGCAGCAGCGCTACCAACGTGACGCCCACAATGAAATCTTTACTTGCCAGTCTAACCAACAGGCCACATGTCACTACTGTTCAGTGCCGTGATCAGGGATCTTCCGGATTCTTTATTTTCAAAAAGTAACCTGCAAATCTCAGAAATACTGGCCATTTATTATATGGTTACATATTTGAAATCCTCTTGGAGGTCCGTCAGTCAGTCAGTCAGTCAGTCAGTCAGTCATTATGCAACCCGCTATATCCTAACTACAGGGTCACGGGGGGTCTGCTGGAGCCAATCCTAGCCAACACAGGGCGCAAGGCAGGAAACAAATCACGGGCAGGGCGCCAGCCCACCGCAGCTTCCTGGAGGTTTTTCATGAAATCATTTCTTTTCATCTTTAATGTTAACGTGTAGTTAACAGCATTGAGTATTCTGGAAGCTCTCTTTCTTTTTCTTACACATTGTGGATTTTGAATTTTAAATTTCTTGGGCTTTTTTTTTGGCTTCGGTATAGTGATGGTTTCTCATTTGTTTTGTGAGCTTCACCAAATCGTTTCTGTTCAAATCCTAGGTCAAGATCAGTAATATTTTAACATTTTCCTACCTTCTCTGTTACACCAATGTTATTTTTGCAGTGTTACTACATTTTTTCTGCTAATTAGCAATGATGGATCATTTGATAAAAGTTACTTATGATTGATGAATGTTATTCCTTCAAGTGGATTATAACTGAAGTTACACATTTAGCACCGTATCCCCTTTTTCTCTCTTTGCCAGGTTTCAGAACAGTCAACTTCACATTAGAGACCACTGACATTCAGAGCACAGTGTTGGTTGTCCTGAAATCCTGCAGTTTGTCCACTGATCACATTCATCCTGGTGACACGCAGCAGCAGAACAAATTGGCAACTTCAGTTCCTTTCTACAGACCGATCAGATGGGATAAGACCTATTATGCTTTTACTGGATACAAAGATCCAGAAGAAGAGCTGGAACTGGCTAAGAAAGTGGAGCCCAAGCTCGGGTAACGTATATTATTATAAGGCTTGGTGGGTAAATAACTAGGGAATGGAAGAGGGTTTTGGAAACTGTAGGCACAAAACGTTATTCAAGGAATAATCTGTACAGTCCATTGACCTTGTGGGATTGGTGCCATCTGTCCTGCGCCCCTGCCCTGGATAAGTAGCTTAGGATAATAGATGGATGAGATAAATTTGTTATCTGAAGAAGCGTAGGGGTTTTCAATGCGTACATGATAGGGTACACAAAATATAGTCAATATATTGTTCAGTTCTCTAGTGGCCTCGATTAGTATTTCTAAAGTTAAATGAAAAGAAAAAAAAAAACATATAATTGTTAAATTGCCCCATTACTTAGAGAAGGTAAGCATAAAATAACCAGTTTGTTGCCCTAGAAAATCCTTAACATTTTTCCTTTGATACGTTAGAATGAGTAAAATGACCTGTGTTTGTTTTGAAAAATGATATCAGAATCTTTTCATTATTCTCAACAATAAGTAATATTCTCTTGATCTTTAACATCTAACTGAATTCAGGTCTTGTTCTCTGATATTTTCCCAAGACGTGCCCCTTAGAGTAACATTCACATTGTAGCTTTAGGAATTCTGTGGAGCAGAAGCCGGGGATTAGAGTGGTGACAGGTGGGAATCTTGGAACCTCAGGATCAATTTTAAATTAAATTTATGTGTGCATTTTATAAATTCCCCCAATATATACCAGGCTTAGCATCACAGTTGCACTTTATTCATTTTGGCTAAGTTCCTAATATAGAAGCACAATCCTGTGCCCTTGTGGTGTTAAGCAGAAATTATCTGTGCGAGTGAGTGAGTGTGGAGGAAAAGCGAAATAAGAAACCTGCATAGTGCTGACTGAGTTAAATATTCTTAGCTGCCATTTTCCTTTAGGTTCATAAAGCACACCAGAACGGATACTGTACATACATTGATCCAACTTATCTTCAGTTTTTAGACAGTTATCCAGAGATCTTGACCATACATTATTCTTCTTTCTTGTTAAATGAATCTTAGCCTGAGGAGGTCTATTAATTTTTTACTTTTAAAATGTCTTGCCAGTGTTGTTACTTGTCCTGGTGTGTGTATATAAACAGAGGGAACTCCAGTTTTTGTATGACATTTGCCTGAAGAAGGGGCCTGAGTTGCCTCGAAAGCTGGCTTATTGTAATCTTTTTAGTTAGCCGATAAAAGGTGTCATTTTGCTTGACTTCTCACTACACTTTTTTGTTTTTGAAACTTTTCCCTGTCACCTTTGTCTGTTCTCTCCTGTCTCTAAGTTTAGGTAACATTGGTAGAAGTTGACCTGTATACGCAGTATATCCATAGCAGTCGAGTGTTGTACCGTGTTAGCCATAGATTGATTCAGGAGAAAGTAGGGTGAAATGACAATCTATGGCTAACACGGTACAACACTCGACTGCTATGGATATACCAGACACCACAATGTACCGGATTCACATGGAAGGTTACATCTCGCCTGATGGAGGGGTCTTAGCTGCCTCGAAAGCTTGGATATTATAATCGATTTAGTTAGCCAATAAAAGGTGTCATTTCAAATCAAATCAAAATGTATTTATAAAGCACAATTTTAAAACACCATAAGTGTAAAACCAATGTGCTGTACAATAAAATAAAAAAAAAATCAATAATAAATCAGTAAAACAAAGTACAAAAATTACATAAATACTAAAATAAATAAGTTAAAAACCGATTAGAAGATATACAGTGGGTACAGAAAATATTCAGACCCCCTTCAATTTTTCACTCTTTGTTATATTGCAGCCATTTGCTAAAATCATTTCAATTAATTTTTTTCCTCATTAATGTACACACAGCACCCCATATTGACAGACAAAAAAAAGAATTTTTGAAATTGTTGCAGGTTTATTAAAAAAGAAAAGCTGAAATATCACCTGGTCCTAAGTGTTCAGACCCTTTGCTCAGTATTTAGTAGAAGCCCCCTTTTGAGCTCATACAGCCAGGAGTCTTCTTGGGAAAGATGCAACAAGTTTTTCACACCTGGATTTGGGGATCCTCTGCCATTCCTCCTTGCAGATCCTCTCCAGTTCTGTCCAGTTGGATGGTAAACGTTGGTGGACAGACATTTTTAGGTCTCTCCAGAGATGCTCAATTGGGTTTAAGTCAGGGCTCTGGCTGGGCTATTCAAGAACAGTCACAGAGTTGTTGTGAAGCCACTCCTTTGTTATTTTAGCTGTGTGCTTAGGGTCATTGTCTTGTTGGAAGGAAAACCTTTGGCTCAGTCTGAGGTCCTTAGCACTCTGAGAAGATTTTTGTCCTGGATATCCCTGTACTTGGCCGCATTCATCTTTCCCTCGATTGCAACCAGTCGTCCTGTCCCTGCAGCTGAAAAACACCCCCACAGCATGATGCTGCCACCGCCATGCTTCACTGTGGGGACTGTATTGGACAAGTGATGAGCAGTGCCTGGTTGTCTCCACACGCTTAGGAGAGGCAAGACACATGACAGCCCACATGGAGTTTGCTAAAAGACACTTGAAGGACTCTGAGATGGTGAGAAATAAAATTCTCTGGTCTGATGAGACCAAGATAGAACTTTTTGGCCTTAATTCTAAGCAGTATGTGTGGAGACAACCAAGCACTGCTCATCACTTTTCCAATACAGTCCCCACAGTGAAGCATGGCGGTGGCAGCATCATGCTGTGGGGGTTCACATCAATGACAGGCTGCACTCATTTAGGCACACAGGGGAGCTATGTAAGAAAAAGCAGAGCAGAGTCTTTTTTTAGGAGAATGCGTTCTTTCAATGTAAGTCGTGACATCCTTTACATGTCCTATAACTCTGTGATGGCCAGTGTGAGGTTCTGTGCTGTGACGTGCTTGGCTGGTAACTTCAGGACAGGCCTACAGAATCTACAAGTGAATTAAGAAGGCCTGTTTAGTTATGGGACACTCTGGACCCACTGAAGGTAGCAGAGAATAAACGAATGAAGATAAAACTGACAGTTATTATAAGTAATGCTGCACATGATCTCTCGAAGTAATTTTAGCCGTTGAATTATTCTTATGACGTGACTTTACAATGCATCAGTGTGACTGCTGTCTTGTTAGCCAAGTCAGAAGTTTCTTAATGGTAAACTGGCTAGATAGAATGTCACTGTTAAATAAAAGGCACAGGGCAGCTTAATGGACTCAAAGTATGAGGAAAAGATTCTTTGGTCTGATGAGACAAAAACTGAACTCTTTGGGCAGAATTCTGAGCACCATGTCTGGGAAGACCAGGAACTGTTTATTACCTGACTAATACCATCCCTATGGTTAAACTGCTATGGGGTGGCTCCTCAGCAGCAGGAACAACGAGACTGGAGTTGTTTGTGCAGACATACATAAGCAAATTCCATAAAGTAACCATAAAATGTGTATGATAAACTAAGAAAATAACAGAAAAAAAATTACAACAGTTAAGGCAATGAGAAAGATTGCATAAAAAGGTAGGTTTGTAGCTGTACCTTAAAAGAAGTTCCAGTCGTAGATACCGGCCGCATAAAAGGCAAAGCATTTCAGAGTTTTAGACCAGCAGCACTAAATGCTTAGTCACCCGTAGTTTGAAGCGTAGAGGAAGGGACAGTGAGAATGTGACCCTCGGAGAAATGCAGAGAATGTAAAGGCTAATAAAAGGAAACGCCTTAGATATGTAGGGGCTAGAGCAGGGATCTCCAACATGTCTCTCGCGAGCTACCGGTAACTTACAACCCCTTACCAAGTAGCTCGCCAAAGGGGTATTGGATACTACATAAATTTGAAAACTTGATTCGTCAAATTAGGGGTGGGTGATCTTTCCAAACAATCATATCACGATCCTCTTAACACAAAATCACGATCCACAATCTGAATTGCAATCTGTCTTTTCAGTGTGTTATACACTTAAGAGAATATCTGGACTCCAACTCATCGAGGCCGAAGGCCGGGGTTATACTTCACGCGACGCATGCTGCAGCAGCGGATGCTCCTGCTACGCAAGCGTTTTACTGTTTATACTTGCGCGCGTACTTTACGTAAATCTGGAGGAATCCAGCAGGTGGCAGTGCGAGATATTATCACGGTGAGAACAGGTTCGGCTTCGCTGTGTTGCGAATTGCCTGGAACAGCCATTAAATTCCGATCACACCTTACCACAATATCTGTGAAAAGGATGTTTGATTAAATCGATCAGTCTAGTTGATTTGTCCATTTCAGCTAGTATTGGGCACGAGGCAGAAACAATCCCTGAACAAGGCATCAGCTCATCGCAAGGTGACTACAAGCACTCACATACACTAGCGTCATTTTAGTGTAACCACATCTGCATATCCTTGGAAGGAAACTGGAGCTCACTGAAGAAACCCAGCAGGAAGACATGCAAACTCCAGGCAGGGAATACCAGCAACGTGACTCCCTGCAAGACAGCAGCGCTACCGCTCCACAACCATGTCCCCCCATGTGTGTAATTATTAACAGTATTCATTATATAAATGAAATTACCGATTTATTTGTAACATGTAACATACATACTTTAATGCATTTCATCATGAAAGTGATATCAAGTATAAATCTAAGGATTCTAAATGTGCAGAGAGTTGGAATATCAGACATTTAATGTGCTTGATGTGGCAATCTATAGCTGGCGATCAGCTGCTGTCAGGACCGGAGGAAGCCCTAAAAAAAAAAAAGACGGCACAGAAGATGGTAGGTGAGACTTTTAAAATGTATTGTGTCATTACGATCGGGAATATGCGACGATTGAATATAAAAGCCCCACGAATACAGTGGTGTGAAAAACTATTTGCCCCCTTCCCGATTTCTTATTCTTTTGCATGTTTGTCACACAAAATGTTTCTGATCATCAAACACATTTAACCATTAGTCAAATATAACACAAGTAAACACAAAATGCAGTTTTTAAATGATGGTTTTTATTATTAAGGTAGAAAAAAAAATCCAAACCTACGTGGCCCTGTGTGAAAAAGTAATTGCCCCCTGAACCTAATAACTGGTTGGGCCACCCTTAGCAGCAATAACTGCAATCAAGCGTTTGCGATAACTTGCAATGAGTCTTTTACAGCGCTCTGGAGGAATTTTGGCCCACTCATCTTTGCAGAATTGTTGTAATTCAGCTTTATTTGAGGGTTTTCTAGCATGAACCGCCTTTTTAAGGTCATGCCATAGCATCTCAATTGGATTCAGGTCAGGACTTTGACTAGGCCACTCCAAAGTCTTCATTTTGTTTTTCTTCAGCCATTCAGAGGTGGATTTGCTGGTGTGTTTTGGCTCATTGTCCTGTTGCAGCACCCAAGATCGCTTCAGCTTGAGTTGACAAACAGATGGCCGGACATTCTCCTTCAGGATTTTTTGGTAGACAGTAGAATTCATGGTTCCATCTATCACAGCAAGCCTTCCAGGTCCTGAAGCAGCAAAACAACCCCAGACCATCACACTACCACCACCATATTTTACTGTTGGTATGATGTTCTTTTTCTGAAATGCTGTGTTCCTTTTACGCCAGATGTAACGGACATTTGCCTTCCAAAAGTTCAACTTTTATCTCATCAGTCCACAAGGTATTTCCCAAAAGTCTTGGCAATCATTGAGATGTTTCTTAGCAAAATTGAGACGAGCCCTAATGTTCTTTTACTTAACAGTGGTTTGCGTCTTGGAAATCTGCCATGCAGGCCGTGTTTGCCCAGTCTCTTTCTTATGGTGGAGTCGTGAACACTGACCTTAATTGAGGCAAGTGAGGCCTGCAGTTCTTTAGACGTTGTCCTGGGGTCTTTTGTGACCTCTCGGATGAGTCGTCTCTGCGCTCTTGGGGTAATTTTGGTCGGCCGGCCACTCCTGGGAAGGTTCACCACTGTTCCATGTTTTTGCCATTTGTGGATAATGGCTCTCACTGTGGTTAGCTGGAGTCCCAAAGCTTTAGAAATGGCTTTATAACCTTTACCAGACTGATAGATCTCAATGACTTCTGTTCTCATTTGTTCCTGAATTTCTTTGGATCTTGGCATGATGTCTAGCTTTTGAGGTGCTTTTGGTCTACTTCTCTGTGTCAGGCAGCTCCTATTTAAGTGATTTCTTGATTGAAACAGGTGTGGCAGTAATCAGGCCTGGGGGTGGCTACGGAAATTGAACTCAGGTGTGATACACCACAGTTAGGTTATTTTTGAACAAGGGGCAATTACTTTTCACACAGGGCCATGTAGGTTTGGATTTTTTTCTCCTAAATAATAAAACCATCATTTAAAAACTGCATTTTGTGTTTACTTGTGTTATATTTGACTAATGGTTAAATGTGTTTGATGATCAGAAACATTTTGTGTGACAAACATGCAAAAGAATAAGAAATCAGGAAGGGGGCAAATAGTTTTTCACACCACTGTATATATACACACACACATATATACATATATATATATATATATATATATACACATGTATGTCGGCATTTTGCTTCATCACATCGAACCATTCATCAAACATCGAAGTGCACACACCGATCTTGTAGGATCTGCAAAGCAGCTTTCTGTCACATGTAGATAGTAAAGAAAGCCTCTGATGTCGCATTCCAACTTTTAGTACACTGCACCCCCGAGTTTTTGCTGGTACTGCAAGTCGCGCACGCGTCACGTTAATTTCTGAGGACCTGCTCATGGCTGCCACGCGTTCTCAGCGTGAAATATAAACTAGCCCTTAGTAACACTTTATGTTAAATGTCAAACAAAGTTGAACTCAATTGTTCTCTCGTTTGCTAGCTAAGCAGAGTTAAGGAACACACCCCAAAGCTGGCAAGTGAGTGAGTAAGGAAGGCCCCTTCCCCTCGGCCCGCTGCGTGTTTCTCGGATTTGCACAAATAAATTGGTACCACAAGTGAACATAGTGAAATGAGGGAAGTCACCAAATCAACTGGAATGTTCAAGCAAATTATAGAAAAAAAACATTCTAAATCCTTTAAGTAGTTCTCTCGTGAAAGTGGACAGACAGACAGACATTGGATTTTATATATTCATAAACCTTCAAAATCGTTCAGGGGCAACTGGGCGAAAAGACAACTCAGCGACATCATTTACCAGTTAGGTAATAGTTAGGGTTAGTTGGTTTCAAAGAGATTTTTTAATGATGTTTAAACGACAACCTAGGGTGCCGAAAAAACCACAGAATCACCTGCTTTATGAGAGTCCCAATATGTTGAGAGTAAAGATATTCCTTAAGCCGTACTCGCAGGTCACCTTTTGTATTCTAAATATCGTTTATCTAAATACAATCAATATAATTTATATAAAGGGTTAGCAATTTTGGTTGCAGAAGATAATGTAAGAGAGTTTGTTCCATCTGCTGAATAAAGTTTGTTTGTCAATTATATACATTTATTTTCAACATTTTAAATCACGATATCATTTAAATATAATTAAAAAATCTCTTTGAACCTAAATATTACCTAACTGGTAAAAGGATGTCGCCAGGTTGTCTTTTCGCCGAGTTGACTGTCGCCCAGTTGCCACCGAACCTTTAAGATAAAGTGCAGTTAAAGTCTCAACAGCATTTCTGCAGCTTAGTTGAACAAGATAACTAGAAGAATCTTCACCAAGCGGCTCTGACAATGTCTGCTTTGTTTGGGTCTCCATACCTCTGTGAGCCTGACATGAATGTCATGAAATCAAAGACTGACAGACGAACATTGAAAGGACTCCATAAGAGTGACCCTGAGCGGCTCCACTCCACCAGACACCTCAGTGCCAGTCATCTGACTAACTAAAAAACACATCACACGTGCGACTGGACCTGTGAATAAAGTGACACAGTGACATGTGACAAAATGACAAATGAAGAAGTCCTATCTGTGGATTTGGAATTGCATTGTTTGGTTTTGACAGCATTCATGTTTTAATTCAAAAGTGTGAGATACCCTAGAAAATGCATACAGACGTACAAAATGCACTTGCAGGTGAACTCAATATTTTTCGTGATGTTTTAATGCAATGTGTTAGTTGTGGGCACCAACATTTTGTAAATGTTCAGGCAAAAGAAGCTTATTCAGTTTGGGTTGAAATAAGCTATGAGAATAAATGTTAGAAAACATGAGTAGCTCTTGGCCATTTTCATTTTGTAAAAGTAGCTCTCAGAGGAAAAAAAGGTTGGAGACCCCGGGGCTAGAGGATTTAGAGCCTTGACAATAAGCAGAAGAATTTTAAAGCCTGAATCTGAAATTTAACCGGGCACCATTTGAGTTGTTAAGGGACAGGAGTAGTAAGTTACCAGGGGACTAGTATGGGAAAGAATTCTGTCAGTTGGATTTTGAACGTATTGCCGTCTCCTAAATCCCTGGGGAGTAGCGTCACACAGAACAGCATTGCAGAAGTCTAGACAGGGTGTGTGTGATTAAAGACGTGAATGAGAGTGTCGATCGCACTGTATGTCAGAAACCGCTGGGGCTTAAATGAAAAAAATCTATCTTAGTAATGTTCCTAATATATAATTCAAACAAATATTTCACCCAAGTGTTTGTTATAGAAAGAAACAAATGAAATCCCACATGTAGAAGTAAAACCTCTGAGCTGACAGATCTTAAAATACAAGAGTCGGATGTGCTTCAAGCCCTGGACTCACGGTTTTCTCGCGTGTAAAGGGTGTAGAAACACAGTCTGTTCCGACTCTGCAATAAGACAAGAGGGTTTTTAAGTAATCAACACAAGCTGGAACACCTGTGCAAATTGTCTGCTTCACCTTGTAAGGCTTGATTTACTTTAATTGCTGCAGAACATCTGTAGGTTGTAGCCTGTTAGTTGTTCCCTGATGAAGGCCCATTTGTAATATTTTGAAATTTCCTTTTAATTTCAGTGTTTGCTAATCTAAACTTTACATTTAAACCTCCGGCAGTGTACTGCTTACCTTTTTAACATTTAGGTCATTCATTGCATTTCAACTGAGTAAATCTGAAGAAAAACTGGAAAAACAGAGATGTTTGAAAACCTTTGACCAGTACTGTATATTACATTGATTCCAGTATAATTGTGAAATTTGTAGATGATACTAAAGTTTGAGGAATGGCAGACAAATAAAAATTAAACAGATCTGGATATGCTTCAGAACTGGGCAAACATCTGGAAAAAATCAGTTTAATGTAGTAAAGTACAAAGTTCCACACGTGGGCAAAAGGAATGTCAGTTATAAATACAAGATGGGCGACGCTGTCCTAAAGGAAGCAACCTGTGAAAAGGATTTCGGGTTTATGTTGACACAACATTTTCATTGTTAAAAAGACAAATATAAAGGTACTGTCGTAAAAAAAAGTGTTGTATATAAATTGAGAGACATTATGATCAGACTATGAAATGAACTGGTGAGACAGCCTCTGGAGTACTGCGTGCAGTTCTGTTCACCACGCTACAAAAAAGACCTAGCAGAACTTGAAACTGTGTGCCTTCAACACCATCCAAGCTCTGCTCCTTTGGGACAAGCTGACAGAGATGGGAGTAGATTCACACCTGGTGCCATGGATCGTGGACTATCTTACAGACAGACCTCAGTATGTGTATCTTGGGAACTGCAGGTCTGACATTGTGGTCAGCAGCACAGGAGCGCCGCAGGGGACTGGACTTTCTCGGGTCCTGTTCAGCCAACATACATCGGACTTCCAATACGACTCAGAGTCCTGCCACATGTAAAAGTTCACTGACGACACTGCTATCGTGGGCTGCATCAGGAGTGGGCAGGAGGAGGAGTACATGAAGCTAATCAAAGACTTTGTTAAATGCTGCGACTCAAACCACCAACAACTGAACACCAGCAAAACCAAGGAGCTGATGGTGGATTTTAGGAGGACCAGGCCCCTCATAAACCTCATGATCATCAGAGGTGATACCTGGGAGTGCAGCTGGATGATAAATTGGACTGGACTGCCAATACTGATGATCTGTGCAAGAGAGGACAGAGCCGACTATACTTCATTAGAAGGCTGGCGTCCTTCAACATCTGTAATAAGATGCTGCAGATGTTCTATCAGACGGTTGTGCTGAGCACCCTCTTCTACATGGTGGTGTGCTGGGTAGGCAGCATAAAGAAGAGAGACGCCTCACGCCTGGAGAAACTGGTGAGGAAGGCAGGCTCTATTGTAGGCACAGAGCTGGACAGTTTGACATCTGTGGCAGAGCGACGGGCGCTGAGCAGACTCCTGTCAATCATGGAGAATCCACCGCATCCACTGAACAGGATCATCACCAGACAGAGGAGCAGCTTCAGTGACAGACTGAGGAGACCCCACACTATGAGACTCTTCAATTCCACCTGGGGGGTAAACGTTAACATTATACAAAGTTATTGTCTGTTATACCTGCCTGGCACTCTCCACCTTGCATTTTTTAACTTGCACTGCATTTTTATCACTCTTTAATTAATATTGTTTTTATCAATATGGGAATTTCCCCTTGGGATTAATAAAGTATCTATCTATCTGTCTCTGTCTCTGTCTCTGTCTTCTGTAACAAGCTAGACAGACATTCTTTCATTTTATGGTTGAATTACATACCTGAGGACTTCTGTGAAAATTAGGGAGATGGAAGCACCTCTGCTCAGAGTTTTGCTGGAATTGGTAACAGACTTCTGTGACATGTAGATGAAGTAGAAGCCTTGACAACCTCTAAGAAGAATCTGAATGCTATTAGCTAAACAAACGAGTTTGATAGACTGAATGGTCTCCTCTCATTTGTTAAATATCTTTTTAATAAGAGTATGGAATCGAACATACCTGTAACCGCGAGATTCCTCACTTCTGTAGAGCAATTCTGGTGTGTGTTTGGGTGAGGGAGATGGTGGTTGTCATTTGTTATAGTATTTCTTTAGCTTCAGTAATACTTATGTGTTTTACCATGTTAGTCATTATGGGTGTAGTAAGAAGTTGTAAGGAATCCAACCATACACAATTATAATACAGTTATCTTATCAAAAGACCTTGACTAGACGTTGTTCTCCTCTCTTGCTAAATGAATCTTGGCCTAGAGGGGTCTATTGATTTTTTTACCTCAAAGATGTCTCACTTAAAGGTTTTCCAACGCTGTGTCTGTCCAGTTGTCTGTATAAACACAGAGAATTCCAGCTTCTGTATTACATCTCGCCTGAAGAAGGGGCCTGAATTGACTCGAAAGCTTACGTATTGTAATCTTTTTAGTTAGCCAATAAAAGGCGTCATTTTGCTTAACTTTCTGAGCTTCAGTAAAAGCTAAATTTCCTCTTGCGGCGAGGAAGCAAAGCACTACCAATGTACTTTATGCATGTTTTGGGTCTCTTTGTCAAGACCAATGACATACTACACATTGTTTCCTAAGTAAAGCACCATAGACATGGTTCACTTTTTTTAAACATTTTATTAATTTTATTAAAATCAAATATCATTCCATACAAGCAAGTCAAGTTGAACAATACTAAGTTTGAAACAAATCAATCCCCAGCCATGCAAAAGAGAGCTAGGCCAACAGAGTAAAGCTTTAAACTAGTAAAAATAAGTAAATAGATACATTAATAAATGAATAAAAGATAAAGAGATTAAAAAAGAAAAAACATGGTTCACTTTTGAACGGAGGGACTTGCCTTGTCCAGTACTGTTAGTCAGAATGTTATAGCAAATTTCTTTGAACAACTCTGTAATTTATTTTGAATATTTCAATAATCTTGTTCAAATCTTTTGAGCAATTAACTCTTAATGCTTGTTGTGAAGTCTTTTGTTATTCATTTCTTTTTTTTTTTTTACTCTTTAAGATTATGGTTAATCAGAAATGAAGCCCGAGCAACAAAGAAGCAGAAGGAAAGCCTGTCCCTTCGATCGGAACTTAAAAGACTAAAGAAGGACCTCTGCCATCACCTTGGACTTTCTGATATCAGGTAGTGAGTAATGCACGCCTCACTCTCCTCTTGTGCTTTCAAAAGAACTACTTTTTGCTCTATTGTGCTTTATCACATTTATTTTAACTGTGTTGTATTTTCTGAACCTGTTTAAATGAAAAATAACTTGTCTAAGATGTGTGTGGATCATATAAAATATTACAGGGATTATGAATTTGGTGTTTAATGTTTATTTTCATGTTTTGTTTTTTTGTTTTAAGCCACAGGCATATCATCAATTTTGATTTTCAGAGCTCTGCAAAGATAGCTTATATAATATAATATTTTTTAAGCCAACACTTAATTTAAAATCTGTAGAAAATTTCTAAAATGGGCTGATACTCGGGTGCGAGACATGCTGTGGCAAGAGCTGAGGGTTCGCCTTATGTCAGGGGTGCCCAGCTCCAGTCCTGGAGGGCCGCAGTGGCTGCAGGTTTTCATTCTAACACTTTTCTTAATTAGTAACCTGTTTGTGCTGCTAATTAACGTCTTTTGAATTCATTATATTTGACTTGCTCTTGAACACTCGGACCCCTCAATTGTTTCTTTTTCCTTAATTAGCATCCAAAAAATAATGAGACACAAAATGAGCCAAAACAACTGGTGTCCATCATACAATATCTGAAAATAAAGAAAGGTGAAGGTCTCAGGAATGCTGATCTGCTCCTAGAAAAGAGAAAATCCACAATTTCTGAAATCAAAGTCAAAGTGAACTTTATTGTCATCTCAACCATATACAAGTATACAGACAGACGAAATTGCGACGCTCAGGGTCCACAGTGTAACAACATGATTGGCAAATAGTAAATTAAAAATAGAATAAAAATTTAAAAATTTAAAATTAAAACGCAAACAAGACAAGACATTGTGCAAAGATAGGACAAACAAGTAGCGGCAATATTGATGTGTAAGATATGTAATATAATAAATAAATGAATAATAAATAATAGATATAGATAATACAGAAATTATCAGTGTATGATAATAGTTGTTTAAGACGTGTGTAAACAATGACAGGTCAGAATGTTTCATAGCAGAAGGATATCAAGAGTGTCAAAATCCTTAGATGTCAGTATGAGATTTTCAGTTCTTTTCTACATGCACATTCATCTTTGCAGGACAGTGGTCTTCATGTATAAAAGTTCAGTTTTTAGAGGTGGTTGAGGCCGTGTGGAAGGTCCCAAGGGGGCAGCCTGGTGTTAAGGAGTCTAACAGCTTGGGGGTAAAAACTCTCCTGCAGCCTCGCAGATCAGGCTCTGATGCTGCATTATCTTCTCTTGGATGGCAGAAGTGTGAAAAGTCCATGTGAGGGGTGTAAGGGGTCCTGCACACTGCTGCAGGCCTTGCGGACACTGCGTTTGTAAAATATGTCCTGTAGTGAAGGGAGAGGAACCCCAATAATGTTCTCTGCTGTCTTCACTATCCTTTGCAGGCGCTTGCGGTCGGATATGTTGCAGTTGCCATACCAGACCGTGATGCATCTGGTCAGCACACTCTCTATGGTGCCTCTGTAGAACATGGCGAGGATGGAAGGGGGAAGACTTGCTCACTTCAGCCGCCTCAGGAAGTGTAGTCTCTGCTGAGCTTTCTTGATTAGTGATGAGGTGTCCTGTGTTCACGTAAGTTCCTCAGTTAAGTGCACACCGAGGAACTTGGTACTCCTAACAATCTCCACATCTAAACCGTTGATGCTGAGCGGGATGTGGGCAGGACGTGATTTTCTGAAGTCCACGATTATCTCTTTTGTCTTGTCGACACTGAGAGATAGATTGTTGTCTTCACACCATGCCGACAGCCATTTCACCTCATCTCTGTATGCTCTTTCATCATCCCTGCTTATCAGTCCCAGCACCGTCGTATCATCCACAAACTTGATGATGTGATTGGTGTTGTGCGTGGCTGTGCAGTCGTGAGTCAGCAGGGTGAAGAGCAGTGGACTAAGCACACAGCCCTGCGGTGCTCCAGTGCTCAGTGTGATGATGCTGGAAGTGTTGTGGCCCATCTGAACTGACTGGGGCCTCTCTGTCAAGAAGTCCAGGATCCAATTGCAGAGGGTGGTGTTGAGGCCCAACCTGCTCAGTTTTACAACCAGCTTTGGAGGGATGATTGTGTTGAAGGCAGAGCTAAAGTCTATGAATAGCATCCTGACATATGTGTCTTATTTATCCAGATGTGTCAGGGAGAGTGAAGGGCAGAGCATATGGCATCCTCAGTTGACCTGTTTGAGCGGTATGCAAACTGAAGAGGGTCAAGGGAGGCAGGGAGATTAGTCTTTATGTGTGACATGACTAACCTTTCGAAGCACTTCATTATGATTGGTGTGAGTGCAACTGGTCAGTAGTCATTCAGGCATGTCACTGATGACTTCTTTGGCACTGGTATGATGGTGGTCGACTTGAAGCATGTTGGGACTGACGACTGGCTCAGAGATGTGTTGAAGATGTCTGTGAGGACACCAGCCAGTTGACTTGCACATTCTTTGAGTGCAAGACCAGGTATGTTGTCTGGTCCTGCAGCCTTCCGTGGATTGACTCTGGATAGAGTCCTCGTCACATCTGTTATGGAGAGACAGAGTGCTTGGTCAGTGGAGGGATGTGTTGCTTTTCTCGCAGGCTCTTTGTTCTGTGCCTCAAACCGTGCAAAGAAGTTGTTCAGCTCATCCGGAAGGGAGGCATCACCATCACTGCTGTGTGGATTGGGCTTGTAGTTTGTAATTGCCAGAGCGCCCTGCCACATACGACGTGTGTCTCTGGTGCTGCTGAATTGTTTGTTGATCTTCTGCGCGTATGCCCACTTAGCTCTCCTTATAGCACAAGACAGGTTGGCTCTGGTCACCCTGAGGGCGGCCTTGTCTCCAGATCTGAAGGCTGCATTTCTGATCTTGAGCAGCTTGTGCACTTCTCTTGTCATCCAGGGCTTTTGGTTGGCTCTTGTGGTAACATCCTTGGTAACAGTAACATCCTCTATGCATTTAGAGATGTAACCAGTCACAGAGTCTGTGTACTCCTCCAGATTGATGGAGTCACCATCCATAGCAGCCTCTCTGAAAATGTCCCAGTCTGTCAATTTGAAGCAGTCTTGGAGAGCTGAAACCGCACCAACCTGCCACACTCTGATGCTCTTGCGGGCTGGTTTAGTGCGCTTCAGCAGGAACGTGTATGCAGGGACCATAAAACGCTGATATGATCTCAACAGCCCAGGTGAGGGTGGGGTAGGGCCTTGTAGGCGTCAGGAGCGCTCGTGTAAACGTTGTCCAGACAGCTTCCCCCTCTAGTTGCAAAGTTCACATTCTGGGAGAATTTTGGGAGAAATTACTTCAAGTTGGCATGATTGAAGTCTCCAGCAATAATGAAAAATGCCTCGGGGTGCGTCGTTTGCAGTTTGCTGATGATCTCGTAGAGTTCCGCTAGCGCCTGGTTAGCATTTGCGCTAGGCGGGAGGTAGATGGCCACCACCATCACGCAACTGTATTCCCTCAGCAGGTAGAAAGGCCGACACCTTACTGATAAAACCTCTATCAGCGGGGAACTGAGACCGCGTTCATACACCACTCTCTGTTCACATAAACACACAGTCCACCCCCGTCTCTGTCCGCTCGGAAGATGGTCAGTCCGTCTAGCTGGATGGTAGAGTCTGCAATGTTTTCCTGGAGCCATGTCTCAGTGAAAATAAAGATGCAGCAGTCTCTCATTTCCCACCGCTTGGCCCGCTGCAGCTTTATATAATCCAGCTTGTTGTCCAGCGATCGGACGTTCGCAAGCAGAATAGACGGTATCGCAGGTCTGGTGGGGTTAGTTTTTAGCCTTGTGCGAACACCGCCGCGTTTACCTCGTTTCTGTTTCCGATCTCTGCGCTTGCGTTTTCGCCAACTCCGCTTCTCAGGCTGCCGAAGTAAGCAAAGGCTGCGGAGCGTCTCCGTCTGCTATTGCACCACTAGAGCAGCAACAAGCCATGGAATTAAAGAACGGGATTAATTAACGACAAGAATCGGCACCTAATGAAGCAATTGTTTGGAGTTTGAGGCCTTGACTTAGTTGATCTTCTGTTGGCTCCCTCACTTCACATTTCACTTCTATTTGGGTGCCATTCCAGGAAAGAAATTAAGTAATTCAGAGGAACGATGAAGAAATTCAGGGAAACGTTTCTTAAAAACAAAGTCAATTAAAATGAATTCAAAAGAAGTTAATTAGCAGCAAAAAAAGATCACTAATTAAGAAAAGGGTTAGAATGAAAACCTGCAGCCACTGGCGGCCCTCCAGGACTGGAGTTGGGGAACCCTGCCTTATGTTATTTACAGCACATTTACACACGTGGACAAAATTGAAAGAAAAACTCAAAATGGTCACAGAAATAACTTTACTCTGACAAAAGTAATAATAAATAAAAATTCTATGAAATTTAACTAATAAAAGTCAGACATTGCTTTTCAACCATGCTTCAACAGAATTAATAAAAAAAAAAAAACTCATGAAACAGGCCTGGACAAAAATGATGGTACCCCTAGAAAAGACTGAAAATAATGTGACCAAAGGGACATGTTAATCCAAGGTGTGTCCACTAATTAGCATCACAGGTGTCCACAATCTTGTAATCAGTCAGTGGACCTACAGTATATATAGGGCTCCAGGTAGTCACTGTGTTGTTTGGTGACATGGTGTGTACCACACTCAACATGGACCAGAGGAAGTGAAGGAAAGAGTTGTCTCAGGAGATTAGAAAGAAAATTATAGACAAGCATGTCAAAGGTAAAGGCTATAAGACCATCTCGAAGCAGCTTGATGTTCCTGTGACTACAGTTGCACATATTATTCAGAAATTTAAGATCCATGGGACTGTAGCCAACCTCCTGGACGTGGCGCAGGAGGAAAATTGATGACAAATCAAAGAGACGGATAATACGAATGGTAACAAAAGAGCCCAGAAAAACTTCTAAAGAGATCCAAGGTGAACTTCAAGCTCAAGGAACATCAGTGTCAGATCGCACCATCCATTGTTGTTTGAGTAGACTTCATGGGAGACGACCAAGGAGGACACCATTGTTGAAAACAAATCATAAAAAAGCCAGACTGGAATGTGGACAAGCCACAAAGATTCTGGGAGAATGTCCTATGGACAGATGAGACAAAAATTGAACTTTTTGCCAAGGCACATCAGCTCTATGTTCACAGACGGAAAAATGAAGCATATCAAGAAAAGAACACTGTCCCTTCTGTGAAACATGGAGGAGGCTCTGTTATTTTCTGGGGCTGCTTTGCTGCATCTGGCACAGGGTGTCTTGAATCTGTGCAGGGTACAATGAAATCTCAAGACTATCAAGGGATTCTAGAGAGAAATGTGCTGGCCAGTGTCAGAAAGCTTGGTCTCAGTCGCAGGTCATGGGTCTTGCAACAGGACAATGACCCAAAACACACAGCTAAAAACACCCAAGAATGGCTAAGAGGAAAACATTGGACTATTCTAAAGTGGCCTTCTATGAGCCCTGGCCTCAATCCTATTGAGCATCTTTGGAAAGAGCTGAAACATGCCGTCTGGAAAAGGCACCCTTCAAACCTGAGACAACTGGAGCAGTTTGCTCATGAGAAGTGAGCCAAAATACCTGCTGAGAAGTGCAGAAGTCTCACTGACAGTTACAGGAATCGTTTGATTGCAGTGATTGCCTCAAAAGGTTGTGCAACAAAATATTAAGTTAGGGGTACCATCATTTTTGTCCAGGCCTGTTTTCATGAGTTTATTTTTTTAAATAATTCTGTTGAAGCATGGTTGAAAATCAATGTCTAACTTTCGTCGGTTAAATTTCATAGAATTTTTATTTATTATTACTTTTGTCAGATTAAAGTTATTTCTGTGACCATTTTGAGTTTTTCTTTCATTGACTGAAGGGTACCAACAATTTTGTCCACGTGTGTATGTTGCATAACCCAGTGTAAGGGGTGGTGCAGTGGTATTGCCTCCATCTTGCAACAAGGAGACCGGGGGTCCACATCCTGGTAACTCCCAGTGTAGAGTTTGTGTGTTCTCCCTGTGTTTATGTGGGTGCACTGGTTTTCTCCCACAGTCCAAAGACATGCAGATTAGGTGGTTGGCGATGCTAAATTGGCCCCAGTTTGTTTGTGTTTGTGTGTGTTTTCACCCTGTGATTGGCTGGCCAGGGGATGCTTCTGCCTTGTGTCCGATGCTTGCTGTGATAGGGTGCAGCTTCCCCACAGTCCTGCTCAGGATAAATTAAGGTTAAAAGATCACTGAAAGAGTGACCACTGCCCTGTAGATGTAAACAGACTGCAGTGGCCTTAGGGAACCGCTGTCTAAGTGAAAACCTTTGGTCATCCCTTGTGTGTCGGGGATATCGGAACAGCTGAGACACATTTTTTGAAAACACCGGGCTTTCAATCCCCAAAACACGATTCGGCAAAAATTGGTTCACCCCAAAGATCGGGTGCACCAGCACAGACAGAATAATACAGTGTACACAGTTAAGTGCCAAGAGGATTGCCGTGAATCATACATCGGGGAAACCAAACAACCACCGGCGAAGCGGATGGCACAACACAGAAGAGCTACCTCGTCAGGCCAGGACTCCGCTGTCTATTTACATCGACAGGACAGTGGTCACTCTTTCAGTGATGAAGATGTGCTCATCCTGGACAGGGAGGAACGCTGGTTTGAGCGAGGAGTCAAAGAGGCCATTTACGTGAAAAAGGAACGAATCTCTTAACCGAGGAGGGGGCCTAAGGGTAATAATAACGATAAATGCATTTATATAGCGCTTTTCTCACTACTCATAGCGCTCAGCGATTGCAGGCTAAGGGTCTTGCTCAAGGGCCCAACAGAGCAGAGTCCCTATTGGCATTTACGGGATTCGAACCGGCAACCTTCCGATTCCCAGTGCAGATCCCTCGCCTCAGAGCCACCACTTTGCCTATAAGGGTACATCTCTCACCATCTTACAATGCGGTGATTGCAGCCATTCCCAAACTCTCTGTGAATGGTACTCATGGCCATTGATCAGTGAACAATTTGCATATCATTGATCACACGGCTCATTGTTAGTCAATGGTGCTAGTTCGGTCATTAGGCCAAGGTACTGTTTATAAGGTTGCAGAAACCTGCAGTCAACTGAGACTGAGGAAGTCACTTGGATGAGTGATGAAATGAAAAGAAACTACTGTATGTCCAGATGAACAGAATCAACATTCAAGAATATATTGACACAAGTATTGGGATACCTGGCCATTACACCAACATTGCATTCAAATCCATAGACTTTATTATGGTGTTGGTCCCCCCTTTGCAGCTATAACAGCTTCCACCCTTCTTGGAAGGTTTCCCAAAAGATTTTGGAGCGTTTCTGTGGGAATTTGTGCCCATTCATTCCGTAGAGCATTTATGAGGTCAGGCACTGATGTTGGACATGAAGGACTGTCTCTCAATCTCCATTCCATTTCATCCCAAAGGTATTCGATGGGGTTGAGGGCCAGGCTCTTTATGGGCGAGTCAAGTACTTACACACCAAACTCATCCAACATGTCTTTATGGACTTGCTTTGTGCACTGGGGCACAGCCATGCTGGAATAGAAAAGGGCTTTCCCCAATCTGTTCACACAAAGTTGTAAGCATAGCCTTGTCCAAAATGTCGTGGTTTGGTGAAGAATTAAGATTTCCCTTCACTGGCAGTAAGGGGCCTAGCCCAAAGCCTGAAAAACAGCCCCCACCATTATCTCTCCTCCTCCCCAGACTTCATAGTTAGCCCAACACAGTCAGGCAGGTAATGTTCTCCCAGCCTTCAGCAGACTCGGACTCACCCATCTAAACTGCCAAACTGAGACGAGTCATTTGTCACTCCATTGAACACATTACTCAGCTCCATCTGATGCTTGGCATTGGACTTGGTGATGTGAGGCTTGCATGAAGCTGCTCGGCCATTGAAACCCATTCCATGAAGCTCCTGCTGCACAGTTAGTGCCAGTTCAGCCACGGAATTAGCAGAGCATTGGTGACTTTTATACATCATGCACCTTAGCAGTCATTGACCCCACTCTGTGACTTTACGTGGTCTTCTGCTTTGTGGCTGAGTTGCTGTTGTTCCTAAACACTTCCACTTTCCATTAACCCCACTTACAGTTGACTGTGGAATGTCCAGCTGGGATGAAATTTCACAAACTGTCTTATTGCAAAGGAGACATTCTATCACAGTACCACGCTTGAAGTCACCGAGCTCTTCTGAACGACCCATTTTGTAACTGGAGACTGCATGGCTAGGTGTCTGTTGCAATGGGTCTGAGTGAACCTCCTGAATTCAGTAATTAAGAGATGTGTCCCAATACTTTTGTCTATACAGTGATCCCCCGTTATATTGCGGTTCAGCTGTCGCAGCTCCGCTATATCGCAGATTTGTGGCCAGAATGTGTCCGCGACTACAAAGAGTTTTCTCCTGACAAAATTCATCATTCAGCAGTGGACAAGGCAGTCAAGTTTGCTAAGTTCCTAGGAGGAGAAGGCTTCAATGACATGACGCACGATGACGTTAATGATCTCATTGATAAGCACTCAGATCCTCTAACAGACGAGGATTTAATTGAACTCATGAAGTCTGCAAGTGAGGAGGAGGAAGACGAAGGGCCATCACTTGAACAGCTGGCAGTTGTGAGAACGGCCAATGAACTGCAGGCAATGATAGATGATTGAGATCCCGAAATGCTTTGGGTGTTGCAGTTTCACAACGCCATTGATGCAGCCAATGAAGTCTATAAAAACCTCCTCGCCCAAAAGGAGAAGCAACGCCAGCAGCTGCCTATAACGATGTTCCTCACTCCGACAAAGAAGACACGCCTACAACTTCAGAGGAAGTTGCCATCCAGCAGCAGGAAGATACCCCTCCTAAACCACCTGAAGGCACGCCTTCAGAAGAGCTGTAAATGCTATGCTTTGCTGTGCTATACATACTCATCACCTTCATCACCTATATACGTACTTCATAGTGTACTACTACACAGCTAATTCATCATCATCATCATCATCATCATCATTCATGTGAGTACAAATACTGCGCTTAAAATGTTTTTATCCATCCGTTACCCAACCCGCTATATCCTAATTACAGGGTCACGAGGGTCTGCTGGAGCCAACCCCAACCAACATGGGGAGCAAGGCAGGGAAAAAACCCAGGCAGGGCACCAGCACCACCGCAGGGCGCGCACACACACACACCAAGCACCATTTAGAATCACCAATGCACCTAACCTGCATGTCTTTGGACTGTGGGAGGAAACCCACGCAGACACGGGGAGAACATGCAAACTCCACATGGGAGGACCCGGGAAGTGAACCCAGACGGGTCTCCTAACTGCGAGGCAGTAGTGCTACCCACTGCGCCACTGTGCCGCCCCTTAAAATGATTTTATTTTTACATATTCCATTACGTAAACAGAGAGAGAGAGTGTGTGTGTGTGTGTGTGTATATATATATATATATATATATATATATTACTGCTCAAAAGAATTAAAGGAACACTTTTTAATCAGAGTATAGCATAAAGTCAATGAAACTTATGGGATATTAATCTGGTCAGTTAAGTAGCAGAGGGGGTTGTTAATCAGTTTCAGCTGCTGTGGTGTTAATGAAATTAACAACAGATGCACTAGAGGGGCAACAATGAGATGACCCCCAAAACAGGAATGAAGGGTGGAGGCCACTGACATTTTTCCCTCCTCATCTTTTCTGACTGTTTCTTCACTAGTTTTGCATTTGGCTACAGTCAGTGTCACTACTGGTAGCATGAGGCGATACCTGGACCCTACAGAGGTTGCACAGGTAGTCCAACTTCTCCAGGATGGCACATCAATACGTGTCATTGCCAGAAGGTTTGCTGTGTCTCCTGCACAATCTCAAGGGCATGGAGGAGATTCTAGGAGACAAGCAGTTACTCTAGGAGAGCTGGAGAGGGCCATAGAAGGTCCATAACCCATCAGCAGGACCAGTATCTGCTCCTTTGGGCAAGGAGGAACAGGATGAGCACTGCCAGAGCCCTACAAAATGACCTCCAGCAGGCCACTGGTGTGAATGTCTCTGACCAAACAACCAGAAAGACTTCATGAGGGTGACCCAAGGGCCCCATGTCCTCTAATGGGCCCTGAGCTCACCGCCCAGCAGCATGCAGCTCGATTGGCATTCGCCATAGAATACCAGAATTGGCAGATGCACCACTGGTGCCCTGTGTTTTTTACAGATGAGAGCAGGTTCACCCTGAGCACGCGACAGAAGTGAAAGGGTCTGGAGAAGCCATGGAGAACATTATGCTGCCTGTAACATCATTCAGCATGAGCAGTTTGGTGGTGGGTTAATGATTGTCTGGGGAGGCATATCCATGGAGGGTCACACAGACCGCTACAGGCTTGACAAAGGCACCTTGGCTGCCATTAGGTATCAGGATGAAATCCTTGGACCCATTGTCAGACCCTATGCTGGTACAGTGGCTCCTGGTGCACGACAATTCCTGGCCTCATGTGGTGAGAGTATGCAGGCAGTTCCTGGAGGATGAAGGAATTGATACCATTGACTGGCCACCACACTTTCCTGACCTAAATCCAATAGAACACCTCTGGGACATTATGTTTTGGTCCATCCAATGCCACCAGGTTGAACCTCAGACTGTCCAGGAGCTCAGTGATGCCCTGGTCCAGATCTGGGAGGAGATCCCCACAACACCATCTGTCATCTCATTAGAAGCATGCACCGATGTTGTCAGGCATGTATACAAGAACACAGGGGCCATACAAAGTGCTGCGTACAATTTGGAGTTGCTGCAATTCAATTTGGGCAAAATGGACTAGCCTGCCACATCATTTTTTCACTCTAGTTTTTGGGGCGTCTTTGAATTCAGGGCTCTGTAGGTTGATCATTTTCATTTCCATCAAACGATGTGGCATCCTTTCGTTCCTAACACATTACCCAGTCTATATCAGTATAGATATCCAGGAGGATTTCTTTTTCCCATTGAGATCTGATGTGTTTTCAAAGTGTTCCTTTAATTTTTTTGAGCAGTTTATATATATATATATACACATACATTACATATTATTATTATTATTATTATTATTATTATTATTATTATTATTATTATTATGTTACTCTTATCCTTAGCCTGACATCCACATATCATATGTGTTTACAAAGTGTGTTTTAATAAGCTTTCATGTGTTTAAAGCGTGTGGGAGGGGTATTTTAAGGCTTAAACTATAAAAAATAATGTTTGTTTATATGGTCTTTCTATATCGCGGATTTTCACCTATCGCTGAGGGGATCACTGTATATTGTATATATATTTTGACATTGTTTCCGCCTCTTTTATGCTAAAATAAAGCAGGATAACTACAACTGTTCTAGAATATATTTGTTTCTTCTCATAGGTGGCAGCGGAGCTGGGCACTTGCCCACAAATGTAGCCAGTTGCACAGTTTGAGTCGTCTCTCACAGCAGAATCCTGAAGCTGTTAAGGGCCTGCAAGGTTTGTTTTGTACCTCGTAACTTTGACATGTGCATGCGGCCATTCAGTCATCACAGTTGCTTGTTTTGGTTGCTAGCTGTAATAGTTTATGTTATACTTTTAAGAACTATGAATAGTGACTATTTAATAATTTGGTACTGATTCTTTTCTCAGACATCAGCATATTGCACACTCTTTTTTATTTTTGAACCTATGATGCACAAAGTGTGTAATCCTTCTGGATTCTGTAGTCCACTAGAATCTGTTTCAGTGTAAGTGAGGCTTTTGTTCGTTACTAACTAACGTGTTAAGACCTTCTTCAAAGTGTTGTATGTTCTTACTGTTAAAAAGGACTTGAAATTCATTTTTGAAATTTCCCCCTTAAATTTAACACAAGGGGAGATTGAAGGGGTGAGAGTTTCAAACTCAACCGTTTAAAAACCATTTTAATTTTAACGTTTCAGTGATTCCTTTAATGTCATAACTTCTTCTTTCTGATGTTTACAGTAGTTCATAAAAGTTTGAGTTGATAAAGTTATCATCCAGTCTTTCAAAGATTGTTTTATTTCTGCTTTTTTAATCTAAAATAAATACTTGCTTTATTTTACATGTCAGAGTTCCCCTCATGTTTAGCTAAAAAGCCACACGTGCCATAGAAAAATGGCATCAGCAGATTAATACAAAACAATCTACAGAATGTAAAATAAAATATGCTAAGAAGCATTTATATTTTTTATTTTTATCACCCATCCCTTACTGTTTTTCCTGTCGAAGTATAGTTTTCAGTAGCTTTAAGACAGTTGAGCAGTCATAAGGCTCGAAGTGTAAATGTAGTTAATTATAAAAAAAGTGATATGTACTTGAAGTATAGTTAACATTCACAGTAGCTGAAATGGCACGTGTTATAATATGTTTGTTGTAATATTAAGTTTAATGTCACACTTTAGTGCACGCCGTTATACAGGCAGACCAAGTATGGTACACAGGGGCTCAGCATTTAGAACTGACAGCCAGGCATACGACTAGATAGCCAAAGACAACTGGAGGATTGTACAGTCCGCCTAAAGACAGAATAGTATACTTCTGTCCTCTGTCCGCACAAAACCTTCTTTCCTTGTTGGGAGAATGAGAACTGTAAGTAGACATTGTGCTATTCCTGTATTTTTTGGAGGTGGAGTTGAGCCTTTCTTGTCCTTGTTTGGAGACCAGAGAAAGAGCCTGCACGTGGAGAAACTAGTATATAAGGATGGACCTACTGCCAATACACGTTGAAGCCTATGGATGGATGTCATCCGTCTGGAAAAAACCTTTCGGCACCGTGACGAAAATGGGAGACTCTATAGATCAAGATCATACCTTGATATTGTCTTGCTATGGCTTCCTTTCGTCTGTTATACCGTGTAAAATCGCCAGTAAAGAAAGCTAAAGTATATCTTTTTCTCATGTGATTTTTGTACCGCCGTAATTACTATGGGAAGGATTTCGCCTTTTATATCATATTTCTGTATTTTTTGGTTACTTAACATGCCGCAATTTCAAAAGAACACATTTGCGGAGAGCTAGTGTCTCCTAAGGAAACAGCACGGTAGTGCACGGTGATTAACACTGTCCATCATGCTGCATACTGTAAATGTCCAGCACCTGATGATTGTCTGCGTGGACTTCTGGCTCCATGCTCCCAATTCCCTATTGGGAGCTGTTGAACCCAACACTGTCGGTAATGTGACCGGATGAGCTGGACAATGAAGACACCAAAATGAAGCAAAGGGAAGGTGGAAAGTGCAAACAGTGCTTTTATTAAAAACAAAACCAAGTGTTCAAATAAAGTGCAGTGTTCCGATAAGTAATCCATTAAAACCAGGGTGAAACAGTGGAGGTTAAAATCCAACAAATAGTTCCATTAAAACAGTAGCTGGAAGCAGTCCTTTAACACTTTGAGTGCTGAATAGTTTTTGCATTGCTGTCACCCATAAATCAACATAAAACATCTGCTGCTATGTGCTGCGGCTGCTGTCGTCACCTGTTTGGCATCCCTGGCAGCAGTGGGAGGGCTCGATGGTCAGCAGGAATGTGTGGCGGGCCGGCTGCCTGGCTGTCTTTGTATGGCAGGTGGGCAGCGGTGGCAGTTGCAGTGTGACGCAATCTGATTTATATCTCTTGTCATTGTAAATGGCAGTCCTCCCTGGCAAACGTTGCTGTGGGACATCATCTACACAAATGTGTTCAGCATCATGATCAGCTGGTGCTGGTACCTCACTTTCGTTCTCGATTTCCATCTCCAGATCACTTGCATCAAAATCGGAGTCCAGCAAGTCAGAGTCCGATTCAGAGATAACGTGCAAAACGTCATCTACAGAATATTTTTGCTTTGCACGTTCACTTTGGTCACTCGCCAGATGTCCGTGCCATTTTAAAGGTTGTTTGCTCTTTTGCTATTCAAGCTCATGCAAGGAACTGCGGTAAAATCAACGAAGCTAACTTTCCTTCTGGCAAGGATAGTTGAACTAAAATGAAACTGCGAGATTTGTCACAGATTACAGCTGATTACCGTCCTCTACCCCTGAATTTCGACATAAGTCGACATCCGCCCTGAAAGAGTTAAAAACAAAAACCGGTGCCTTTGTCATCTGGCGGCTCCCTTGCTTCTCCCATCTGGACTATGCACCAGGGGAGTCGCCCTACCTGCAGCCGACCTTCTCCACATCTGGTTGCTTTCCGTCCTTTCCGTACGGCACCACTACCCGGATCGAGACTTGGGTTCCACCAATGGCCTGGACGCTCACGTTGGAGTTCCGATCCCAAATCTCTGATTCCTGCAGCCTTTTGCGGCGAGTCATCCACCTTCCAGTCACTCCAGCTCCTCACAAGCACTCCACAGGAGCAATTCAATCATCTGCCCCCATGTGCCGGCCAAACACCCCACTAGGGCCCACCTCTGTCAGCTGCCTGTCCTTACAGTGAGCCTGCTCTCGTTCGCTCACTCACGTACCGGCTTCTTCACTTCCAGCTTCCTTTTGTTCCTCCTTTAACCTCCGTTCTTTTCTGTCATCCTTTTTTTTTTCCCCCTCATACCTCCACAGTCGCACTCCTACTATAAATAATCTGGACATAGCACAGGTGTGGCGATTAGCAGCTCCCGGCATCAATTACAGATGCGGATGATTCCTTACCTGTGCACATAAGCAAAGAAACGCCCACAGCACGTCTCATCTGAGAACCGCTGCGGCCACACTACCATGCCGCCTCTATAAGCCGCACGTGCAGCAATTACTTATTTAAAAACTGGCCTTTTATTCTGAGCCGCAGATTCGCTATATCACAGGAGTCTGCGTGTTGTTCTTCCATTTCTGTGGTGTTCTTCTGCATACTCCAGTTATCCTCCTACATTTTTAAAGCCATGCAGGTTTGGTTGAATGGTCCCAGTGCAAGTGTGAGTGAACCCAGTGATAAACTGATACCCTGTCCATGCCATTTTCCTGCATTGTGCCCAGTGCTGCCAGGATCGGCTCTTGCTCCCTGCTTGACTGAATTGTGAGTAAGTGGCTTTGAGAATGACTGCGACTATTATTAGTTTAGGTACTGCAAAAGTGCATCAATTACTGTTGACTATTACGTAACAAGACCTTCTTTGAGTCTTCATGACACTTGCAAAGCATCTGTAAAGTGTTTATTCATCTCTGCAATGTGACCTACTAATACTGTATAACCTCCACTTTAAGGTAGGTTAACCGAGACGCACTTCACTTGATATTCCATATTTAGCATAAGACATGCGAGTCCTTCATATTAACAAGTCATTTAACCATCATGTCAACATGCCAGACTGCACAGAGATTAAGAACCTCATCTTCTGATGTTTTGTAAGTGTCATGATGACCAAAAGACGCCTTTGTTAAGCTCTTGTTACATAGGAGGAAATAGGTAATACAGTAGGTGCCTTGTTGTGGTACCTAAAGTGTTACCATAGTTTGCCAGTGAACATCAAGACGTCTTCTTTGAGATTACCGTGACCGGTTGCTGAAGCCAAAGGACGTTTCTAAAAGACAATAAGAAAAAAATAAAGGTGATTGTGTTATCATAGGGAGAGGCGTCCTATAGAGTCGTTATTTATCTGCTGAAATGTCCTTCTTTCCCATTAGGCAGCTGTCTTCACCGTGAGTATATCTACTGCCAGTTTTCTTGAAAGTTATCATTGAGCTTCCTTTTTACTTTCTCGTATACGAAGTATAGGGAAAGTATTGATTGATAGATAGATAGATACTTTATTAATCCCAAGGGGAAATTCACATCCTCCAGCAACAGCATACTGATAAAGAACAATATTAAATTAAAGAGTGATAAAAATGCAGGTATAACGGACAATAATTGTATAATGTTAATAGTGTGGGGTCTCCTCAGTCTGTCAGTGGAGCAGGACGGTGACAGCAGTCTGTCGCTGAAGCTGCTCCTCTGTCTGGAGATGATCCTGTTCAGTGGATTCTCCATGATTGACAGGAGTCTGCTCAGCGGCCATCGCTCTGCCACGAATGTCAAACTGTCCAGCTCTGTGCCAACAATAGAGCCTGCCTTCCTCACCAGTTTGTCCAGGTGTGAGGCGTCCCTCTTCTTTATGCTGCCTCCCCAGCACACCACCACGTAGAAGAGGGCGCCACAACCATCTGGTAGAACATCTGCAGCCTCTTATTACAGATGTTGAAGGACGCCAGCCTTCTAAGGAAGTATAGTCGGCTCTGTCCTCTCTTGCACAGAGCATCAGTATTGGCAGCCCAGTCCAATTTATCATCCAGCTGCACTCCCAGGTATTTATAGGTCTGCACCCTCTGCACAGTCACCTCTGATGATCACGGGGTCCATGAGGGGCCTGGGCCTCCTAAAATCCACCACCAGCTCCTTGGTTTTGCTGGTGCTCAGGTGTAGGTGGTTTGAGTCGCACCATTTAACAAAGTCCTTGATTAGGTTCCTGTACTCCTCCTCCTGCCCACTCCTGATGCAGCCCACGATAGCAGTGTCGTCAGTGAAGTTTTGTACGTGGCAGTAGTATTGTAATCCTCCAAAAATTTCAGTTTGAGATTTTGATGTATCTCGACGTTTTAGATCTTCCTGAGTCTGAAAATTATAATTTTTTGGAATGATGTCTCTGTGTCTGTCCGTGTGTATATAAACACGGTAACTTGAATACACTTTCACTTAAGGCATCCAAATATTGCACAGAAGTACTAGGTACAAAACGTAGATTTCTATCAACTTTAGGGCTATTTCCCCATCCGAGAGCAAGCCGTGGGGCTCAAACTTGCCGACGCTGAGGCACACGCCTGAGGCCGTTTTTTGAGCGCGCTCACAGTTTCTGACGGCCAAGTGCGGAGGCGCGCTTCTGTAACTGCTGGAGGAGAAAGGGCAAAAGTAGTATATTTAACATTAGAGGACAGGTCTGAAGAATTGAAGGCTTTATTTTAAAGTACCAATCAAAAAAGGGAATTCATATGTGTGGCAAAGTATAGGAGTGAACGCGGGAGAAAGTAAAATAGTACATACTTGAGAGAGGGTGAACGTGGAGCCCACAACAAGACAGACGGGTACGCGCACATGGGAGAGAGAACATTTAAATAGGCTGGACTGTACCTGAGCAGGTGCTGAGGAATGGTGCACGTCCTGATGTCCGCGGGAAACGTGAAGACGGATTAGAAGGTCAGCAGGGCTCGGGGTATAAAACCAGAGTCTGAATGCCAGCTGTCATCTTTTGACCAGGTCTTCAAGCTGTAGTGTAGATCTGTGCTACTGATTTATTTAATTGAGTAGTGGAGAGACATACTGTGCTTTGTGTATATAGTAATATGTGCTTAGTTTATTCATTTTGTTTTGATCATTTATTTATTGATCCTTCGTCATCAGTTTTGTAGTTGAAGGAGGAGGTGGAAGAGTTTTTTTCTTCACTTTTGATGTGGAAGCCACTGTAAATATAACACCTGCACTGATTTTTCTTTTGGGAAGTGTCTTTGCATTGGACTTTGGAAATATTTTTTTTGCAAGACATTTCTTTGTAAATTAATATGGACATTGCTGGAATAAAACAGATTCCTGATTTTGAATATTTTTTGTTTAGTCCGAGTCTCTCTCTTACTCCGTCCCTTGGTTGCTCGGTCTCGTCTACTGACACCCCAAGTCGGGAGTTGCACAACTGGGTCCTTACCTGGGGTGTCACCGACTGGCTGTCAGTAGGTGAGCTTGCATAACTTTGGAAATCTGAAATTGTGCTGAAAAAGTTATGAGGAAGTCGTGTAATCTGTCGTACCCTGAGGTGTATAATCTTACATCCTCAAGGTAATGAGAAATCACAAAAAGCAGTCATTGATTGTGACATGTTCTCCGAGTTGAAGTGGTGCCGTGTGCCGCCAGTCTTAGGCATGTTTAGATTTAGTGTGTGCTCCTAAATCGATCTTAGCAAGCTTGACAATGGATGGACCAATGCTGTTTTATTTAGAGATTTTTTTTTAAAGAGTTTTATTGTTTTGTCTTTTTTTTTTTTTTTATAGGACACACTGTAATATTTACTGATCAATCAGGAATAAATGCTGCTGGACATGTCATGTTGGGAACAACGGATGTACACCACCAGTGGGCCAAAGTAAATTTTTGATTTTTATTTCTCTTCATTAGAAATGTACTAAAAATATCCAAATTATGCCTCATTATGAGGTGTAGAAGACTTGCAGTTGAGAAGGAGGTAAACATGTTTGCTTTTACAAGTTGCCTAATTTTTCATTCATCACAACAACAACATTTATTTATATGGCACATTTTCATACAAAAAAATGTAGCTCAAAGTGCTTTACAAAATGAAGAATAGAAAAATAGAAGACACAATAAAAAATAAAGTCGATATATAATTTTGAGTTTTATAATTGTATGCTTTGCGCATATGGAGCTCGAGTGAATTCTCTGCATTGCTACTTTCCACTCCTCTTCTGTTATATTAATTAAGAGATCTTTTTCCCAGTGTCCTCTTGGATCTTTGAAAGGAAGGGATTGTTAGAGGATTTTATATATTGTAGAGATGGAGTCTAATTCCTCAAAATTGAGCAATATTTTTTCCAGCGTGGATGAGGGTGCAAGATGAGGAAAATCTGGAAGGTTCTGTTTAACAAAGTTCCTGATTTGAAGATAGTGAAAGAAATGTGTAGCTGGAATGTTAAATTTGGAATGTAATTGTTCATAGGATGCAAAGACGTTGTCTATATAAAGATCTCTAAGCAAGTTAATTCCAAATTTTTCCAGATATTAAAAACTGCATATGTTTGTGAAGGTTGAAAGAGGTGGTTCTCTTGCAGGGGTGCCACAGAAAGAAGCTTCTCCGTCTTAAAATGCTTTCTACATTGGTTCATATTCTAAGTGAGTGGAGCACAATTGGGTTATTAGTGTATTGCCGATAACGTGTGTTTATTGGAGCGCAGAGCAAGGAATACAAAGAAGTACTACAGGATTTTACTTCTATTGCGGTCCATGCCTGTGTATGTTCTTCTATTTGTGTCCAGGTTCTTATCGCCTGTATATTTGCCGCCCAGTAATAAAACTGGAAGTTAGGTAGAGCCATGCCGCCTTCTGCCTTTTGTCTTTGTAGGGTCGCTCTTTTGATGCGTGGATGTTTAGAATTCCAAATAAATGAGGTTATTGTTGAATCTAATTGCTTAAAGAACGATTTATTAATGTATATTGGTATGTTTTGAAATAAAAAAAGGAGCTTAGGAAGAATATTCATCTTAACAGTGTTAATTCTTCCAGCTAGTGTGAGATGAAGGGTTGACCATCTATGCAAGTCTTGTTTAATTTTTTCCATGCAGACGCATTTAAATTTTGTTGATATAGAGCTTTATGTTTACTTGTGATGTTTACCCCGAGGTATTTAAACTGTTCTGCAATGATAAAAGGAAGGGTGTCTAATCTAATATTATATGCTTGAGAATTCACCGGAAAGAGTACACTTTTATTCAGATTAATTCTGAGACCAGAGAGCTTTTGAAATTCTGTGAGTGCTGCTAAGACTGCAGGCACTGAATTTTCTGGGTCCGATATATACAGTACCATGTCATCTGCATATAATGAGATTTTCTGTTCCAGTCCTTCTCTGCTAATCCCCTTTATCTGATCAGTATTTCGACAATGTATTGCCAGTGGTTCAATAGCAATTGCAAACAGCAGTGGTGACAAAGTGCATCCTTGTCTTGTGCCACGTTCTAGTTTAAAGTAGTCTGAGCAAATGTTATTGATGCAAACTGAAGCTTCTGGGTTAGTATACAGTAATTTAATCCATGCACAAATGTTCGGGCCAAACCCAAATTATATATCAAAATTATATATCGAGCACATCTGTCTCGACTAAAACTCTCCAAAATGTTTCCAGGGTGAGATCCAACCTGCGAACGTTGCAACCAAGCCCCAGCCTCACTGGGTCACATGTTCTGGGCCTGCACCAAATTAACTTTATTCTGGACAAAAATTTTTAATTACCTCTCAGACAGCCTTGGACTCACAATCCCTCCTAACCCACTAACAGCTGTGTCTGGTGGTCTTCCAGAGGGGCTTAAAGTGGAGAAGGACAAACAAATTGTGATGGCATTCACTACACTGTTGGCACGCAGACTTATTCTGATAAACTGGAAGAACCCAAACTCTCCTCTTTTAAGTCAGTGGGAAAGCGATGTGTTATACTATTTGAAATTGGAAAAAATCAAATACTCAGTTAGAGGATCCGTACAGACTTTTTTCAAAACATGGCAGGATCTAATCAGTAATATTTTAAAATAAGTTTATAAAGCACAGAGAATTTATTAATTTAGGTATGTTTACAAGCCTTAAATTTTACACCGTTTGGCTTGCTCTCTCTCTCAGGGGTGGGGATCGATCTGTTCTTAACATTATTCTTTTTTTTGTAAAAACTTGATTGCTATGTATTGATTGTAATAAAATTAATAAATAAAAAAAAAATAAATAAAGTCAACATTAATTAACATACAATAGAGAGAAAAAACAAAAAAAAAAACTCCAAAGGCTGGAGAAAAGAAATAAAATCTGTAGGGAATCCCGACCAAGAGACCGCCCAGTCGTCCCCTCTGGGCACAAGATAAGTAACGGCATGTTGTATGTTATTTGGACATGCTAGTAAGGATTTCATTATGCTCTGTGCACGTGATGATACTACAGTTACTACTACACTTATTCAGCAGAAGTGGAATAAGAGATGCAATCCACGACCAAACGTATGTTTACACCAATCCATATTATTGAGTTCAGGTGTTTTCTTTGTTAACAGGTACATAAAAGCAAGCCCTTGTGTTATCTCAATTGATAAGCTTTGGCAGTAGAATAAGTCGTACTTAAGAGATCAGTGGCTTTAAACGTGGCTCTGTCATAGGATGGCGTCTTTGCCACAAGTCAGTATGTGAAATTTCTGCTCAGTTAGATCTGCCCCAGTCAATCGTAAGTACGATTCTTGTGAGGTGGAAGCAATGAGGAGCAACAACAGCTTAGCCCGGGAGTGGTAGACCACACAAACTCACAGAGCGGAGGCAACAAGTGTTGAAGCAAGTAAAAATCAGCTGTCTTCTGCGACATCATTCACAACAGAGTTTCAAAGTATGTCAGAAGCTTTATTAATTGGGTGTCTGTGGCCAAGCGTAAGATCACAATTGCAATCCCAAACGTCAGTTGGAGTGATGTAAGGCACACCACCATTGGACTCTGGAGCAGTGGAGACATGTTCTCTGGAGTGATGGATCATGCTTCACTGTCTGGCAGTTTGATGGACACAATTTTGGTTTGGCAGATGTCAAGAGAACTCTACCATCAGGACTGCATGGTGTCTACTGTGAAGTCTGCTTGAGGAGATGTAAAGGCAAGGTTTGGGATTGACCCTTTGATTCCAGTGAAGGGTACCATTAATGCTACCACATACAGAGACATTTCAGATAGCTTTGTGGCAACAGTATGTTGAAGACCATTTTTTTTTTTTTTTGCATAAAGCCAGGTCCATAAAGATGTAGAAGAACTTGAATGGCCTACACTACGGGTGTTGAACTCCGGTCCTGGAGGGCCGCAGTGTGGCTGCAGGATTTCATTCTACCCATCCTCTTCATTAGTGACCTGTTTTTGCTGCTAATTAACTTCTTCTGCCTTAGTTTTAATTAACTTGACTCTGGCCCCCGAATTGTCTATTTTTCCTTAATTAGCAGCCAAACAATAATGAGACACAAAACGAGCTGCCACGTGACCAGCTCATGTGTGTCCTTCAACCAGTAGCTGAAAATAAAGAAAGGTGATGGTCTCGGTAAGGTTGATCTGTCAGGTCACCAAAACATTTTGATGGTGTTCTTAGAAAAAAGAGAAAAATTAACAGTTTTGGAAATGTTTGCTGTGGCAGAATGAGAGCAATGACAAGCTGTGCAATTAAATAATAAGTTTAACAGCAAGAATCAGATTCTCATTAAGAGATTGGTTAGAATGAAATTGGTTGGAGTTTGAAATCCCAGTTTAGTTGGTCATTTGTTGGCCCGTTTTACATCTCATTTATGTTTGGCTGTCCTTTAATGAAGAAAGGAAGAAATTTAGAGGACTGAGTCCTTATAAACAGGGCTATTCAAATGAAGGGAAAAAGTTAATTAGCAGTAAAAACTGCTCACTGGTTAGGAAAAAGGGTTAGAATGAAAACCTCCAGCCTACAGGCCTGGGGCCTCATGTATAAACGGTGCGTACGCACAGAACTTTTCCACGTTCAGATCGCGATGTATAAAACCTACACTTGGCGTAAAGCCTCGCACTTTTCCACGGTACCTCATGCCTTGTCGTACGCAAGTTCTCCGCTCGGTTTTGCAAACTGGCGGCACCCAGCGTGAAAGCAGTGCTACTGTTCCTGTGTGGTTACACCTTATTTTCCTGACGTGGCTTTATAAATACACAGAAACTAACCGCATATTGTTTATTAGTGTAACGCATCTGACTGTAATTAACTTGTAACAATATAATGGTCCAGGAAACAGCCATAGTTTTACAAACACCATAACTGCTTTAGCGTTGTTACTCTCACTGCACCTTCTTCTTCTTCTTTCAGCTGCTCCCGTTAGGAGTTGCCACAGCGGATCATCTTTTTCCATATTACTCTCACTGCACCACTCGGAGTATTTATATCACTGTATCTGAGTGTGAATCACAGCAGCAGCTGATCGGAAAGAGAATTATCGGTATACAGCTTCAAGGACACGCTGTCTCAGCCACGGCAAAACGTTTTAAAGCCTTTCCTGTACGGAACTCGCGGTTTCAGAAACAGTTTCATCCCAAGAACTTTAAACGCACTCAATCGGTACATCAAGTGTTCCTTGTAGAACTGTGTGTACTTATAAGTACAATCACCTCACTGTAAACTTGCACTACAGTTATAATATTGCACAACCTGCGCCACTTTATAAAGCGCGTATTTACATATGATGACGATATCATTTTTAAGGTGAAATGCAGCAAAATATGTTTGTTAAATTATACACATAAAACTGTAACTGCATTTAAATAATCTATATTCTTCCCTGGGGCGGCACGGTGGCGCAGTGGTAGCGCTGCTGCCTCGCAGTTAGGAGACCCGGGTTCACTTCCCGTGTCCTCCCTGCGTGGAGTTTGCATGTTCTCCCCGTGTCTGCGTGGGTTTCCTCCCACAATCCAAAAGACATGCAGGTTAGGTGGATTGGCGATTCTAGATTGACCCTAGTGTGTGCTTGGTGTGTGGGTGTGTTTGTGTGTGTCCTGTGGTGGGTTGGCACCCTGCCCGGGATTGGTTCCTGCCTTGTGCCCTGTGTTGGCTGGGATTGGCTCCACCAGACCCCCGTGACCCAGTATTCGGATTCAGCGGGTTAGAAGATGGATGGATGGATATTCTTCCCTGGGAGTGTCGTGAAAGATTGAAATATCTTCGTAGTACATGTTTAATGTTCCTTAAACGTTTAGAAGAATCGGCGCTCTAAGCTTACAGATGGCTTAACTTCTATTACAGAGCTGATTGTGTGGCGATCGGTTACTTGGAGAAAGAAAAACAAGGACTGCGGGGCGGCTACGCTAATATATATTGAATATAAAACAGAAGAGAAAATAACAACACAGCAAAAAACGCAGAGACAAATTTCGGCAAAAGTTAAATGCTTGTGTCATGAGCACGAGGTGGCTATGCAGTGTCTGCAACGGACGAGGCCATCCACCGTGCATAAGCTACTTTACTGACATTGGCGGGCGAAGGAGCCACCGATTCTTTCTCTGCCCAGTGCCACCACAAGCCTAGAGTCGCCCCTGAGTACTGCTGCAATGAATTATTTCATCGAAGGTCACACACAATCACTGTGCCGTGAAACACATGTTTAATAACGTGCTTTAACTCCTATTATCATAAAAATGATATCACGTATACATCTCAGTATTTTAGTTATTCAGAGAGCTGTAATATCACGAATGTCATGGACTCTGAGTCCAGTTGGAGGAAGAGAGCCGGTTTAAGAAGCAAGTAGTGATTCACACACATAGAGCACATAGAAGATCAAATACAAAACAAAGCATTTAACGTGCTACTTTAATTACAATGTGATTTGAGAAACTGGTTAATTAAGATGAAGTTTATGATGTTCTACTTTAATGACAAAATAAACTACGTGATTAAAGTGGAAATGTCGAGATTGAAGTTGACATTTCGTGTTTTTTCCCCACTGTGTGCCTTTTTTTTTCCTCTGTACCCTAATAAGCTTTTATATGACACTCAGACAGTGGGCTACAACTCGCGATTTCACGGCGACTTTGATATGTGACTTCTTTTTTATTTCCGGCACTGTGCGATTTTGTGAATGTGAGCTTTCAAGTTTCTCCAACACTCTATGTCACTCGATCAACTTCCTTTTCTTGTTTATACCACGGTTTATTTGAACAAATAGTCTGTTTTTCCTTTGCCTCCACTTGGTATTCGCTGAAATTCTTATACTGTATTTTCCTCCGTGCTTTTCCCATTGTCTTTTCACAGAAGGCTGAGCTTAGGGGCGATTTATATTCATTTGCATATTCAAAGAGGTGTAATTCTGGGAGGAGTTGGGGCGGGACATAAAGTGCGTGCACGAGCGTTACTTTTCACGCTGATCGGGATTTATGTAGCGGAAGAAAGTGGAAGTTGGAGTACGCACAGATTCCTGCATCTGGATTTTTCTGTGCATAAGCACATTTCGGCTTTTGTGCTTACGCCATGTTATAGTGCGAGTTCTACGCACGGCGTTATACATGAGGCCCCTGGAGTTCAACACCCCTGACCTACACAGAGCCTTGACTTCAACAATATTGAAACCCTTTGGAATCAAATGGAATGTTGATTGCAAGCCGGATCTTCATGTCCAACATTACCTGACCTCACAATGCTCGTTTGGCTGAATGGGCACAAATTGCCGCAGACGCACTGCAAAATAATGTGGGTAAAGAAGAGTAGAGCCCTAAAGTTGGGGTGAACTCCAGAATAACGACCTTGGTTTTGAAATGGGATGGACAGCAAGTTGAGATATTATGTGTGTGATGGTCATGTGTTTATAAACATTTGGTCATATAGTTAGCGTAAGGTATTGAATGGAGCCGAGCAATAACACCAGACAACTGCTTTGTGCAGTTTTCAGACAGAGCTGGAGGTGGCAGAGTTAAAGATGCTAAGATTTGCTTTGGGCGTGACGAGGATGGACAGGATTAGGAATGAGGACATTAGAGGGTCAGCTAAATTTGGACGGTTGGGAGACAAAGTCAGAGAGGCGAGATTGCGTTGGTTTGGACATGTGCAGAGGAGAGATGCTGAGTATATTGGGAGAAGGGTGCTAAGGACAGAGCTGGCAGGGAAGAGGAAGGCCTAAGAGAAGGTTTATGGATGTGGTGAGAGGACATGCAGGTGATGGGTGTGACAGAGCAAGATGACGAGGACAGGAAGATATGGAAGATGATGATCTGTGGTGGCGACCCCTAACGGGAGCAGCTGAAAGAAGAAGAAGAAGGTTTCATTTCAGTGCAAATAAAATATTTCCACCCTTTATTTGTGTACAGCCCCTTTTTCACTTGAATTTTTTTACGTCAAGTTTTAGTAGTGGTACTGGGAGAATTTTTACTTGTACAGATTGCAGTGAAATTCTTACTTACAACAACTTGTTTCATGTTGGATGGACATGTTTGGGACCCGCTGGAGATTTGCTGGGCAGTGGCTGTTATGGAGCGGGACATACTGAACATAAGTGAAGAGCTATTAACACGTAATGCTGGACGGTCCCCAGGAGAGCTACTTACAGCCTCCAGCAGCAATCTACACAAAAATATTCTGCATTTTTCTGCTGTTATCTGAACTTTAAAATAACTTGATATATGTACCATTTTAAGACCTCTTCTGGCAAGTTTTTATCTTCAGACTATTGAAGCTCTTTCAACATGTTTTCTGTTTTGTAGTCCTGTGACTGAAGCAAAATTTGAAAACCCCGGTTAGAATACGCATTTAAAGAATTGAGGAAGCAGATTCTCTCACCTCTTTTATTCTATTTATTTTTATTCATTTACTTATCTACATATTTTTACGATTATTAAAGTTTTACTCTGCTGACCTAGCTCTCTTTTTTATAGGTGTTTCGAACCTAGTTTTGTTAAACTTGACTTGCTTATATGGAATGTTATGTGATTTTAATAAAACTAATAAAATGTTAAAAAAAAATTTTTGAAACCCTGTAACCGAATGGGAAAGTTAGAAACCGGTAGACATAAGGTGCTTTCCCACCGCAGGAACGTTTTTCAGGAACCAGGGAGTTTTTAGAAACTTAGACTTTTGTGGCATTCCCACCACAGGATCTTGGGCCATGTTTAGTTCCAGGTCGGTCAGGTCAGATTGGGGGGCATGTACCCACCACACAACGAAATAGCTTGGCATCCTGGTTGGACACCCCCCCGGCAGACACTTGGTCCAATCCCCATCCCCAATACCCACCTAAAAAATGACTATCTATCAGTCTCAGCCAGTTGTTAAGTAGCTATGGCCTGGTCCAGCCACTCAGGTCCTCAACAATGAGGATCCTGTGAGCCGGACCACTCTCAGGGAATCGTGCCACATTTTTTTTTTTTTTACTCTAGGGTATGTATTTTTCGTTCAACCTGAAACTGTTGTGGGTGGGGCTAGGGCGATGAATTGTGCTGATTGGTGGACCGTTAACGTTGGCATCATCTTACAAATCTTTTAAGGGTTTGGACTTTTGGAGAGTTACTGGTGAAGATGGAGCTGCACTTTGCACTAAGAAAAAACTACTGAATCTTAGGCTGCGTTCGGCCACAGTACAGACCTCATTGCTGAATTCCAATTTTTTTTGCTCAGATCAGATTTGCCAGCTATATCTAACTGTAAAGTGAATACACGTGTCCTCTGAAACGGCACACATGTCCACATTGATAAGTTTGTGCCCGATTCATCCGCATCGCCAAAAATCATATTTGTGAGATGACCCGTGGTGTTAAAACTGACGAAATGCGCGGTTTTCCTTTCAGTGTACCTTTCACATCCCCAAAGATTTGCTTTTTAAGTTAACTAGTGATTCTGAATTGGTTGGACTGTTTTGAGTGCGTTACATAATTTTAGTTTTCTATTAAGAGCCTTTAGTAGCAGGATGCTGTACTGTGTTAGCCATAATGGATGCAATGAGAAGTCAAGGATTATAACACCTTTTATTGGCCAACTGAACAGATTACAGTATGAAAGCTTTTGAGGCAACTCAGACCCCCTGTCTGATAAAGGGGCCTAAACTGCCTCAGAAGCTTATATATTGTAATCTGATTAGTTAGCCAATAAAAGGTGTCATCATCCATGACCAGTGGCGGTTTTTGATATGGGTGACATGGGCCATTACCCAGGGCGGCATCTTGGGCATCAGGCAAAAAAAAAAAAATTTTTTTTTTTTTTGAGCACGCCCATGCTGCCCCGACATCATGCCAGCGCATTTTTGGGATTGCATGGGCACCGATTGGTTTTCTATTGCCCATTGCGGGGAGTAAGGGCGCCCTCCATTTGCAAGGTGTGCCTGCTGCTTGCCACACATGGAGGAGAGGGGCAGGGCAGTGAGGGATTCTCCTGTATGAAGCTGACGCCAGCTCAATGCGTGTGCTCTCTCTGTTCTTTATCACAGGTTAGTAAATTCGCCATAATTGGAGTGCGCGTTACAGGCTTTAAAACGGTGAAATATCGTCAATGAGATTTTGAACATGTTGATAAAATGATTTGAGTTCGTAAGAGTTTTTTTGTATGGATATACAGTGAGTATGGAAAGTATTCAGACCCCCTTCAAATTTTCACTCTTTGTTATATTGCAGCCATTTGCTAAAATCATTTCAATTAATTTTTTTCCGTCATTAATGTACACACAGCACCCCATATTGACAGACAAAAAAAAATGAATTTTTTAAATTGTTGCAGATTTATTAAAAAAGAAAAACTGAAATCTCACCTGGTCCTAAGTATTCAGACCCTTTGCTCAGTATTTAGTTGAAGCCCCCTTTTGAGCTCATACAGCCAGGAGTCTTCTTGGGGAAGATGCAACAAGTTTTTCACACCTGGATTTGGGGGTCCTCTGCCATTCCTCCTTGCAGATCCTCTCCAGTTCTGTCAGGTTGGATGGTAAACGTTGGTGGACGGCCATTTTGAGATGCTCAATTGGGTTTAAGTCGGGGCTCTGGCTGGGCCGTTCAAGAACAGTCACAGAGTTGTTGTGAAGCCACTCCTTTGTTATTTTAGCTGTGTGCTTAGGGTCATTGTCTTGTTGGAAGGTAACCCTTCGGCCCAGTCTGAGGTCCTAATTAGCACTCTGGAGAAGGGTTTTGTCCAGGATATCCCTGTACTTGGCCGCATTCATCTTTCCCTCGATTGCAACCAGTCGTCCTGTTTTCTCCAGCTTTGGAGGTTTTTTTTTGTTTTTTCTGTCCACCCTGGCCATTGGACCTTACTTATTCTATGTTAATTAATGTTGACCTATGTTTATTTTTTATTGTGTCTTCTATTTTTCTATTCATTTTGTAAAGCACTTTGAGCTACATTTTTTTGTATGAATATGCGCTATATAAATAAATGTTGATTGATTGATTGATTGCAGCTGAAAAACACCCCCAGCAGCATGATGCTGCCACCGCCATGCTTCACTGTGGGGACTGTATTGGACAAGTGATGAGCAGTGCCTGGTTGTCTCCACACATACCACTTAGAATTAAGGCCAAAAAGTTCTATCTTGGTCTCATCAGACCAGAGAATCTTATTTCTCACCATCTCAGAGTCCTTCAGGTATCTTTTAGCAAACTCCATGCGGGCTGTCATGTGTCTTGCCTCTCCTCAGCGTGTGGAGGAAATGAGGAAAAAAAATAATTTAAATGATTTTAGCAAATGGCTACGATATAACAAAGAGTGAAAAAAATTGAAGGGGATCTGAATACTTTCCGTACCCACTGTATATGTTTGCGTGCTAACTTACTAATGCAAATGACTTGTGTAGTGGAGAGTGGCAGGCGGAGAAAGTTAACCCGAAATAATAAACTGACTGCAGCTCTGAGAGAAAAGCTTTATGTAGTTGTTAGTGACCTGATGAACTGATGACTGGAGGATGGTACTAAAGTGAAAATTCTTTACACTATAACGAAATATTTTGGTGCTGTATAAATGTAAAGTTTGATTTTGTCTCTGTTAGACATTACATTTCCAATAGTTTGTTTTATTACACTGATTTTGTTCAGTGTTCATTAGAATGCTTGGCACCAGAGGGTGGTGCTCACCCAGGGCACCAAACAGGCTAGGACTGCCCCTGTCCATGACTTCTTATTTAGAGCCTTTGAAACTGCCAGGGAATTTTTAAAATGTATTGTCTGAAGGTCACAGTATGAAGAGATTGGAGAAGAGTGTTAAGCGTACCAAAATGTGTTTTTGTTGCTGTTTAAATAGATGTTGGAGAAGCTACCAAATTATTCAAAACTCTTGGTCGAGGCCTCCAATCTAGAGGAACGCATAAGCCATCTTCTAGGAGGGATGCAGGTGATTTACATCGAGAAGCTACAACCGTTGTTGATGCTAGAAGAATATTACAGTATGCTGAGTGCGTTCTACAAGCGACTCTTGACAAAAAGAATCCCCTTTCATCCACGAAGCTTAGAAGGGCTGCAGATGACCTTAGAGAAGTGAGTGATCCTACTGTAGATAAGGTAGATGTTTTCTCTCTTATAAACGTTGCACTGATTGTATTATTCACTGTTCTGTTTTCACTTAGAGTTCTAGAAATTTCAGAAAAAAATGGCTGCGGAGCTGGAAGCAGTTAACTGGTTTTCTTTGTAGGCAGCCTTTAATCTATTTCAGGAAGCATAAAAGTGAAATGCTAAATGAACCTAAAAAAGCATAGAAATAGTTTTCAGGAACTTTGGGTAAATGGATGACTTAAAAATTAATATATAGAACTTATGTTTTTTGTTACATGTACAGTGGGCATTCATACTTGAAAGGATAAAGGTGTTTAGTTTTTGGGAAATCCATTTTAAGATTAAAAAAAACTAAGTCTGTTCATTTATGTTTCTATTCCAGTGACTGTTCCAGACCAAGGCTAGATGACCTGGGCCATTTTAACATACCTATCATCTTTGACCCTTCAACTCTCCATTGGTTTGTTCAGACAAATGCACAAGAGGCAAGACAGCGAATAAAAAGGAAAGAAGAGTAAGTCAGATTTGCTGTATAGATTTTTTGGTTTTCTTTCCCCAGCTGCCATTTGTGTTTCACATGCTTTAAAAGGCACACAAAAAGTAGCCCAATGCCTGGTAAACAGCCCTGTCCTGGTTTGGACCGCAGCAAATGTAGTCGTCGTTATGACTGAATCTTTGTATACGAGAAAGTAAAAAAAAAAAAAGTATAGGGAAAGTATTGTAGTCGTCCAAAGATTTGATGCGTTTTAGACCTTCCTGACTTTCTCGTATACGACGTCTAGGGAAAGCTGGAATCGTCCAAAAATTCCATTTCGAGATTTTGATGAATCTCGATGTTTTGGACCTGCCTGAGTCCGAAAATACCATATTTGGAATTATGTCTGTGTGTGTGTGTGTGTGTGTGTGTGTGTGTGTGTGTGTGTAAACCTGATAACTTTCTCTTCGGTCAACCAAATTTTGCATACAACTATTAGGTACAAAACGTAGATTTCTATCAAGTTTTTGGGCTGTTTTCTGTTAACCGAAAGAGCTACTTTACCTTTTATTCATGCAGCTGCAGAGTCTGATTTATGCAACTTTTATATTAATTGTTCAATATATTTTTAATTTGATTTGATTTGTTGTTGATGGTTCTTTAATGTACATAATATAAAAATATAATCATTGTCTTGCGGTTTACTCCTCAAACATCCATTCCTATATCTGAGTATACGAGAAAGTCGAGGGGAGACCACTACAGATTTTTACATTTTATGCATATTTTTTTCTCATCTTTTTCAGAGATGTAACACTCTGGGTGTTTTTCTTGTTCCCTGGAATTCGGTTCCAGCATTAGTTTTTACTTCCATATAAATTGATGATGGGGTCAAAAATTTGTTTCAAGTTAAATTCAGATTGTGATTCAATGATGTTCAAAACATTGAGGAAAGTTGATTTTAGCATGTTGTGTGTGTGTGTGTGCATCTGTGGAAAATCAAAATGAATTCTTACTTTCTAAAATTAGAATTTTATAAAAATACTAGCTGTTTAAGCCCATGCTGTAAAAAGTCCGGGGTCCCAGAAACTATTGGAATCGTAAGAAAAGAAACTGAAATGTAGAGTTGTCAGGTAATTGAAAGGAACCACTCTGGGCATCTCTCTCCTAGGAGGATTCGTTTTGGCGACGTGCTTACCTCGCTTGTGCATTAGCGGCGGGAGGAAAAGGAAAAGGGATACCGTTTTACCGATGTTAGCGGCTAAGTGACTTTGTTTTTCTTGTGAGGTTTCATTTTGCTGATATGCTGGCCCCACTTGTGTTATTAGCGGCTAAGCGAGTTTTCTGTTTCCTCGGAGGCAGAGCCCTGACCCCGACTGCATCTCTCACTTCCAGGCCGGACAGACACACACACTTCCAAGTGTAGACGTTTATATTTAAGAAACACCAATCACATTGTAATCGGAGTAGTACTAACAAGAGCCGCTGCCTGTGTGTTAACTTCCCCTGCTTGTGCTCCGTCCATTGTTTTTTTTTTTTTACTTTCAATCATACGCATGTTTAGTTTTGAAAAAACTGACTTCATTAAAATGGTTAATTGATGTTAGAGTACAAGAAAAAATTCTAAAACCCATCCATAACATTCTGTAGCTTGAAAGGCCGGAAGATAGAAGAACATGAATACTTTTAAAAACTGCTTTCAAATGTGCAAAGCAAAAGCACATGTTGTGTATATCAGGAAATAATTAAGGAAGATTGACTAAAGAAAAAAAGAAACTTGGCACATTAAAAATGGATGCAGCTTTATAGCATAAGAACTGTAGTGCTATTTTGTAATGTTAAAAGTGCAGACATCTTCATTTAGGCACCTTGAAAACTATGGAAGATTATTTATGCCAAAATGACAGGCATGCTGTGTGGTGTGGTGGTTAAGGCTTTGCACTTCAAACCCGGAGGTTTTGGGTGTTCAAATCCTGACCCTGAGCAAGTCACTTGATCTGCCTGTAGAATTATAACCAACTATATCATAAATGTTGTAAGTCGCCTCACATCAGGGGTCTCCAACCTTTTTTCCCCTGAGATTTACTTTTACAAAATGAAAATGGCCGAGAGCTACTTGTGTTTTCTAACGTTTATTCTCATAGCTTATTTCAACTCAAACAAACTGAATAAGCTTCACATTTTGCATTAAAACATCACAAAAAAATATTGAGTTAATCTGCAAGTGCATTTTGTATGTCTTGTATGCATTTTCTAGTGTATCTCCATCCATCCATCCATCCATTTTCCAACCCGCTGAATCCAAACACAGGGTCACAGGGGTCTGGTGGAGCCAATCCCAGCCAGCACAGGGTGCAAGGCAGGAACCAATCCCGGACAGGGTGCCAACCCACCGCAGGACGCACACAAACACACACCAAGCACACACTAGGGCCAATTCAGAATCGCCAATCCACCTAACCTGCATGTCTTTGGACTGTGGGAGGAAACCCACGCAGACATGGGGAGAACATGCAAACTCCACACAGGGAGGACCCGGGAAACGAACCCGAGTCTCCTAACTGCGAGGCAGCAGCGCTACCACTGCGCCACCGTGCCACCCCTATTGAATTAAAACATGAATGCTGTCAAAACAAAACAGTGCAGTTGTAAATCCACAAATATGACTTATTCATTTGTCATTTTGTCACATGTCACTGTGTCACCGTGATAGCGCTGCTGCCTCACAGTAAGGAGCCCCAGGTTCACTTCCCGTGTCCTCCCATGTGGAGTTTCCATGTTCTCCCCGTGTCTGCGTGGGTTTCCTCCCACAGTCCAAAGACATGCAGGTTGGGTGCATTGGCGATGCTAAATTGTCCCTAAAGTGTGTGCTTAGTGTGTGGGTGTGTGTGCCCTGCGGTGGGCTGCCGCTGTGCCCGGGGTTTGTTTCCTACCTTGTGCCCTGTGCTGGCTGGGATTGGCTCCAGCAGACCCCTGTGACCCTGTGGTTGGGATGTAGCAGGATGGATAATGGATGGATGGATGGAAAAAGAAAGTCAATTGATAAAAGGGTAAAAATTGTATACCCCAAATAGGCCCAGTACCCACCTGGCAGCAGAGGTAAAATCAACAAATGTATAGATAAAGTAGAGGACAATAACTAGGTAACAGAAGCATCGGGATTGTCATGTCAGTGGGCATAAATAATAAAATGTTCATTTTTGAAACTGAGGTTGATCAATTGTGACCTGAGAAGTAGACCATTCCAAGTGAATTAGATTAAAAGCGGAAGATTGACAGTTGTCAAAAGAAACAAGCTTGGGAGATTTCCAAAGGGAGGCAAGAAGTAATTTAGCCGCTGTAGTGCCAAGACGAAGCAGTTTGCACTGGTATGTATGCCTCATTAATATGGCACATCTTATAACTAAAGAATCTTCAGAATTGTATGTTAAAGGTACCTTTTTTTTAACACATTGGCAGCTTTAGTTAAACATTATTGTAATCAAAATTGGAATCATGACCTCAGTCTGGTAAACACACGGCCCAATATAATATTACTTCACTTAAAGTCCAGACACGTCTGCTGCTAATGGGTCTCCACTCCAGACATGTCAGACGAGACTCCTCTTGTGCACACACGGCTTTCCCTCCGTCCCCCCTCTAAGCTGGAGAGTAATGGCTCCTTATCTGATCTAAACATACCAACCTCTGCCCTGCTCTTACTTTAATGGTTGTGTGGGCCTTGACAGGCTGTAATGTGCAAAAAAAAAAAATGATTTATCTGGGGAGAAGGGGGTGTTATCTGGAAAATGGACATCAGCATTAAAGTTTAAGAATTTGGACGCGCTTGAGAATTGTTACCATTTAAATATTGTTTGAATGATAGTTCATACTGCCAAGTCTTCTACTGTGTCAGATCTCACTTGAAGAAGGCGCCCGAGGTGCCTCGAAAGCTGGAATATTGTAATCCTTCTAGTTAGCCAATAAAAGGTGACATTTTGCTTGACTTTTTACTACATTCATAATGCCAAACACGGTACAACACCCTAGTACTGCTGTGTCCGAGTAATGCAGTTGATGATATTGGATGCATACGTTTTATTATCATTTCACATTTGGCTGATTCAGTTATCCATGGATTTTGGCAGAAATCCTCATGAAACACTTGCCAGTTCCAATGAATGCTTTTTGACTTTTGTCTTTTTTTTTTTTTTATTTTATTGAAATCACATAACATTCCATACAAATAGATCAATTTTACAAGAATAGTAGTGAAAACAATGTAAATACAGTACCACCTCACTGGCCAATGTCGGAGTAGGTGCAAGTTTGTGTGAAGGCAGGCCTGTGCTTTGTGATGGTGAGAAATGCTCCAGATTATAAATTGGGGCATAAAAATTTTGAAGAGGGTTGGGTGACCATAAATTTATGGATGTGGTGCTCAGAACGTACTTGCTTATTGCATGTCTGAGTGAATGGCTGCTCCAAGTGTCTAGATTACAAGTCATAGGAAGTTGCTTAAGTATGCTTAAGATTTATAACGCACTGGTCTGGCCTCATCCCGAGTGCTGAATGCAGTTTTATTTGCTGGGCTACAAAAAAAGAAAAGGCAGTGCTAGGAGATCTACAAGAGCGATTCCACGACTGCTGTTTATGAGTTATGAGGAGAGATTAGCCACGTTCACATTTCAGTTGTACACAAAATAGAAGCGGCACAAAAAGCAAATTGTCTGTGTTTCCACTAAGAGATTTTATGTGAATGAAGTTTGTTTTATCACCTGAAATTTAAAGTGGTGACCGATATGATGGTGAAGATCGGAGGGGATGAGAGCGAGTGAATACGATAAAGGGAAGGCAAACACGCTATACTTGGCAGAGGCCACTGTGAAAGAAATGGCCGGACACACAACAAAGATTTGAGGCAGCCGCCCATATAGTTTCCCTGGCTGCAAAAGGCTCAAATTGGGGTACAATGAATACAGGTTAGAGTCAAAAACAGAGCTGTTTAAGTATGGAAGATGACAGGTTTTTATAGGTGGTTCACAGGAAGTGACATCCTCGGGGCCGGGGACGGGAGCGATTTCTCATGGTTGGCCTACAGAGAGAAAAGAGAGAGGCTTAGTGCATCCCACCACCCCCTGGCCTGGCATGGAATCAGCGTTTCCTGGTCCCTTTGGTTGACTCCCAAGCATACGTGTGTGACACCCTGCGTTAGGGATTTCTTTGAAACCATCTGTAGGGATTTTATTGAGGAGCTGTGGGTACAAAATTTTAGAATGTTCAGCTTAACATCCATGGAATTATGCAGCTCAATAGGCCCTCTTGTGTCCCCTGCTGCACGATACACGAGAGAGCCAGTACTATACTTCATTAAAAGGCTGGCGTCCTTCAACATCTGGTATAAGATGCTGCAGATGTTCTACCAGACGGTTGTGGTGAGCGCCCTCTTCTACGCGGTGGTGTGCTGGGGAGGCAGCATAAAGAAGAGGGACGCCTCACACCTGGACAAACTGGTGAGGAAGGCAGGCTCTGTTGTAGGCACGGAGCTGGACAGTTTGACATCCGTGGCAGAGCGACGGACGCTGAGCAGACTCCTGTCAATCATGGAGAATCCACTGCATCCACTGAACAGCAACAACAACATTTATTTCTATAGCACATTTTCCTACAAACAGTAGCTCAAAGTGCTTTACATAATGAAGAATAGAAAAATAAAAGACACAATAAGAAAACAAAATAAGTCAACATTAATTAATATCGAATAAGAGTAAGGTCCGATGGCCAGGGGGGACAGAAAAAAACTCCAGACGGCTGGAGAAAAAATAAAATCTGTAGGGATTCCAGACCATGAGACCACCCAGTCCCCTCTGGGCAAAACAGGATCATCTCCAGACAGACTGCGGTCACCGTCCTGCTCCACTGACAGACTGCGGAGACCCCACACTATGCGACTCTTCAATTCCACCCAGGGTGGTAAACGTTAACATTATACAAAGTTATTGTCTGTTATACCTGCATTGTTATCACTCTTTAATTAATATTGTTCTTTATCAGTATGCTGCTGCTGGAGTATGGGAATATCACCTTGGGATTAATAAAGTTATCTATCTATCTATCTATCTATCTATCTATCTATCTATCTATCTATCTATCTGCTAACTGTACAGAGAACAGGGTTGTTGCCAGGACTTTAGGTGGGCGCAAAAATCGCCGTTCACAGGTGTGTATATAATGGGGTATGTCAGGCCATTTGCTAATAAAGCAGTACATCACTTTACCTGATTTGGAAGCGGCACAGAAGATTTTGCAGCGCAATTACAAGGCACACAAAATACCTCGGGTGCAATCGACAGTTCACATATGCCTGTTCATGCACCAAGTGACGAGTATCGGGATTGTGTTAACAGGAAGGGCTGGACATCTCTTGTTCTCCAGGCGGAGACTGGCGAAGATTAATGATCAGGGACGTTTGTGTTGGGTCACCTGGTAGTGCACATGATGCTGCTGTTTCGCCACATCACATTTGCACAGGTATTTGAAAATCTCATTTTATATGTATACGTATGTATTTTCTAATGTATCACATGATATATATGTATTTTTTTTTTTATAAAAATCACTATTTGGAATCAGTTTGGTAAACAATTGAACTGGGGACCTACAAATATTAACATTAAATCGCATGACAATGTTAGGAGGTCTGCGGTGGGCTGGCGCCCTGCCCGGGGTTTGTTTCCTGCCTTGCTCCCTGTGTTGGCTCTGATTGGCTCCAGCAGACCCCCGTGACCCTGTAGTTAGGATATGACGGCGGGTTGGATTGATGGATGGATGTTAGGAGGAAAATTAAACAAACGTAATTTGTCCCTTTACCAATTTTAAAGTTAACTTATTAATTTATCATTAACAGTCATGTAAAACTGAAAGAATGTTTTACTTTTCAATACTGTTAATTCCAGATCTCATTGATGTCACAGTAGGCATTTGTCTGAAAATTTGCTCCATTAGCTCATAAAAAAGACAATTTTTGACTCCCACCTTCACCGCTCATACACAGGTTTTTTTTTTATTTTTAAAGGTCATGCTGTTTCAGCTCTCCATTTGCTCCTAATAATATTCCATGGTTTGTCTGAAGCCCTTTCCCTCATGTCTGCCACAAGCTCCTTATAAATAATTGCATTTATTTGTTGTTTGGAGTCTAAAATGAATGTCATTTTTTTGTTTTGTATTCATTTTAGGAACATCTCGGTCTCCTTGTCTGACCACACAAACCGTGTCATGCTTTGTTTGTCACGTGTGACGCTTTATGTCATGTTATGTGACCTGAATGCGATTAAAAGTGTTTCCATTGCAGTTTTGCCAATTCACCTGAAACACCATCTCAAGCGAGCTTATAAACTTTTTTTGTGAATTGTGAGAGTTTTTTTTTTAAATACACGTTCCATTACTGTCGTTTTGTTTTCCAGTTTCAAAATGTGCATTAAGGAGGCTAACGGAAACACGGCTATTGAAGTAGTTCTACCTTCTCATCTTAAGCAAACGGAGATTTACTCTTTGAGGGCTGAATATTTTTTCCAAAAAACATAGTTTCTGGAAAGTTATGTTTTCTCACAGAAATCAACATAAACGTCTGTTGCTGCATGCTGTGGCAGCTGAAAGTTTGCCAACGATGAGCAGCAGGCTTGCTGCGATACTCTCTTGACATGGCTGGGACAGCAGTAGCGATCACGGTCGCAGTGCATTACATTCTGGTTTCTACCTCTTATTGTTAAGTGACAGGCCTCCCTGGCGAACATTGTCAGTACCACCATTACTTGGGGACCAATCAGCTGAAGCTGCAATCTCTCAACATTCGTTTTAGAGTCCGACAAGTCCTTGTCCAGTTCAGAGTATTTTGCTTTACGTGTTCACTTTGATCTCTCGACAGATGTCCGTGTCATTTTTGACGTTGTTTGCTCCTTGCTATTCACATGAGCGCAGGAAATCTCGGTCAATCCTTCTAGCAAAGAGAGTCCAACTAAAACGTAATGGTTGGTTTTGTCACAGTTTACAGTTGATTACCATCATCATCTCCTCCTTTTGACAAAAGTCGGCATCAGCCCTAAAAGAATTTAAAGGCGTTTTCTTACTCCTAGTGTGTTTACTTTGTGCTGAATTAGGAGGTGATTAGTTACTTTGCTTCAATCACCACTTAGTTCGGTTTTGTTTCACACAGCAAAATTGCAAGTGAACCAGCATTAACAGTAACCTGCCCGTAGGTGTATCATGGACTTAATTCTAATTGTCAGATCCTATGCATTCTGCTCCGGAGCTGTATATGGTAAGCAAACCCCACAGCGTGCGTGACGTGCACTTTAATAACCCGGTTATTCATTGAAACAAGGTGTCTAAAATGTCCTGTAAATCCGTAATGTGGTTAGAGAAACAGGGTTATCGGTCTCTGAGAAACCAGGATAACGCATTAAGATTTCTCCATGAGTAACCTGGTTACGTGATCATGTAAACCCTTAACCAGATTTTGTTTCTTGGCCACGTCTGTGTTTGCTTCACACACACTTCCAACAGCCAGGGGTAGAAAAAGTAGGGAGCATCCACAAAGATCAATTTCCTGAGGCAAATGCCCAGGTGCTCACATTATTTCTTCTTCTGGTGGAAATGATCTATCGTGGCATTTCAGAAATTGCAAAATTTGTTGATGAATGTACAGTGCTAAACTCGGCAGCACAATCAAGAGAGCAGTAGGGTAACAACTTACAAGTAACATATATTAAGTAGTTAAATTGCTTTTTAAAGTAACGAGTAACCTAACACAATACGTATTCTATTGATGCACGAAAACCTGTGGTGATGTTATTATCCCAGTGCCACTGGATGTAAGGTAAGAAGCTCACGTATTGGAACGTTGCTTCTTTGCAGGGCTTGACCGCACCGTCAAGCAGAAAAGATTTTGCTGCATGCAGTCAGGAATCGAACCAAATAATAATATGTCCGTTTAGTTTTCATCTGTCTATTTGCTACAGATATGTTGAAACAGGGTGACGCAGCGTTCATATCACGAATCCTTGGTGTGGATCAGGTCAGGCGTATGAAAAAGGGAATGGATGTGATTTATTTCCATAGCACATGAAGGACTCAACATATTTAGAAATTGCAAGAAATTATCAAGTTTTTTCTGTGTTTCTGGTCAGTTTCATGGAGGTTCATATGTGGACTTCAGGATTTAATAAAAAATGTGGCCCAGTCAAAGGTGACGTTTTTCATACAGCAGAAAAAATGTAACACAAAAGTAACACACTGTTTATGCATTACATTTTATAACAAGTAACTACCGTAAATACTCACAGATAAGTCGGGACTTGATTTTACTGTATAATTTCTGGTATTTTATAATGTCGGTCGTATAAGTCGAATGCAGAAAACTCACACTATTGGTCCAAGAGATTATGATATGCTAACGCCCACCTGAGAGAGGAACCACTGAGCACACGGCCTTTTTTTTTCCTGTGTGGGTGTGGCAATGCGCTGTGTCAGCGTGTACTCCTAACCGCTCTGCCTACGTGACCACACAGTGATACCCAAACTATTCCAAAGGGACGTTTGCACTGATTTGTGTTTTTTGTATCTCACACCCTTTATCGTAAGAGCATCCCTTATCTACGATGGAGCGTTTAATTAGAAGAAAATATGAAGCTGGTTTTAAATTAAAAGTCGTTGAAGTAGCGAAAAAAATTGGTAACTGCGCTGCTGCAACATAATTCAATGTGTCTGAGAAACTGGGGAGAGATTGGAGGAGGCAAGAAGATGTAAAAAAATGAGTAAATAAAAATAAGCATCGTATAAGTCGGGGTCTGATTTTATGATTGATTTTTTGGGTTTCAAGACCCGACTTGTACGTGAGTATATACAGTATATAACCTGTTAAGCCACTTTGTTTATACAGTGGTGTGAAAAACTATTTGCCCCCTTCCTGATTTCTTATTCTTTTGCATGTTTGTCACACAAAATGTTTCTGATCATCAAACACATTTAACCATTAGTCAAATATAACACAAGTAAACACAAAATGCAGTTTTTAAATGATGGTTTTTATTATTTAGGGAGAAAAAAAATCCAAACCTACATACATGGCCCTGTGTGAAAAAGTAATTGCCCCCTTGTTCAAAAATCACCTAACTGTGGTGTATCACACCAGAGTTCAATTTCCGTAGCCACCTCCAGGCCTGATTACTGCCACACCTGTTTCAATCACGAAATCACTTCAATAGGAGCTGCCAGACACAGAGAAGTAGACCAAAAGCACCTCAAAAGCTAGACATCATGCCAAGATCCAAAGAAATTCAGGAACAAATGAGAACAGAAGTAATTGAGATCTATCAGTCTGGTAAAGGTTATAAAGCCATTTCTAAAGCTTTGGGACTCCAGTGAACCACAGTGAGAGCCATTTTCCACAAATGGCAAAAACATGGAACAGTGGTGAACCTTCCCAGGAGTGGCTGGCCGACCAAAATTACCCCAAGAGCGCAGAGACGACTCATCCGAGAGGTCACAAAAGACCCCAGGACAACGTCTAAAGAACTGCAGGCCTCACTTGCCTCAATTAAGGTCAGTGTTCACGACTCCACCATAAGAAAGAGACTGGGCAAAAACGGCCTGCATGGCAGATTTCCAAGACACAAACCACTGTTAAGCAAAAAGAACATTAGGGCTCGTCTCAGTTTTGCTAAGAAACATCTCCATGATTGCCAAGACTGTTGGGAAAATACCTTGTGGACTGATGAGACAAAAGTTGAACTTTTTGGAAGGCAAATGTCCCGTTACATCTGGCGTTAAAGGAACACAGCATTTCAGAAAAAGAACATCATACCAACAGTAAAATATGGTGGTGGTAGTGTGATGGTCTGGGGTTGTTTTGCTGCTTCAGGACCTGGAAGTCTTGCTGTGATAGATGGAACCATGAATTCTACTGTCTACCAAAAAATCCTGAAGGAGAATGCAATTGCAGGTTAAGGGCCCAACAGAGCAGAGTCCCTTTTGGCATTTACAGGACTTGAACCGGCAACCTTCCGATTGCTAGTGCAGATCCCTAGTTCTGACTTGGCAGTCCCAGTCCCAGTGAGGTGCTATACAGGCGTATTTCTGGTGGTATAAAGGAGCCCCCATCTCGCTTCTTGACGCACTTCTGCTGAATGGTTCATTGGCTAAAAGTCCTCGTCGTTAGTGTGTCATGGAGAGGATGGGTAGCATTGTTCATAATGGCACTCAGTTTTGTCTTCATTCTCGCCTCCTCTGCCTCCTCCAGGAGGGTCCACAGTGTGTCCTATAACGGAGTTTGCCCTTTTAATTAGCTTGTTAATTCAGTGGTCCCCTCTTGAAGTGATGTTACCAGCCCAGCACACCACAGCAGAGAAAAATCGCCCTGACCATCAGAAGAGTTGTAGAAGATGTGAAGAATGACAGGTCTCATATTAAAGACACGCTGTCTTCTAAGGAAGAATTTCTATTGTTTGTCTGTTTCGCAGGACTAGTCCAACCTGTCATTAATGGGGGACCACCTCCACATCCACTCCTTGAATAGTGACCGGCCTTAACGGCCCTTTGGTGCAGCGAATGTCAATAACCAGTTCCTTGGCTTTGCTGATGTTTTGATGGAGTTTTTGATGTTTGTCTGTTGTTTTATTTTCCAGATTAGAAGCAGAAGAAAATGCTCTTGTTCTGATCTGCGCTGAGAGGCTGTCCCTCAAGAGACTGTATAAGGAGTCCAGCATTTCCAATTCACAGATGATACCGTGTTGTCAGCGACTGATAGAGGAGGGCTTTCCACTCCTTCAAGGGATGTATCTCTGCGTGTCACACTTCTATTCGGTTCTGCAAGACGGAGACATGTGTATTCCTTGGGACTGGAAGAAATGAGCAGGGAAATTTAAACAAAGCCGCAAAACAGGCCCAGAGGAGTACTGGTGAAGCAATCTGAAAAATGGATGGTGTGACCTGTGGTTGTTTTTCTGCATAACACACTGGAATTGATTGTTTGAGTTTGAGAAAGACTTGACTGAGGCGAATGGTTATCATGTGTAAGGATTCTGTTCACTTTAGGGTTTCCCATTTCCCCCTGAACCCCATGTATGTATGAAATCCTCGCTCTTTGTTTAGCATTTCACACAGTTTCGTTTAGCAGTCGTGTTGTATGAACTCCCATAAATGTGTTGACTCTCCTTGGGCTTGATCTGCTTCACTTTTAGAGTTATTCGGGTATTTTACTTGAAGAGCATGATGAGGCTTGCAGCTTTAGTATCACCCTTTGTTACATTTACAAAATAACGGCACAGCTTGTCATCTGTTTGGAAACTGAAAAAGGACCGCATGACCCCCATTCATTTGAAATACTTTGGGATCCTAAATGAATTGATGATCTCATTTATTTAATCAGAATTGCAGGCGGACTCCAAAATGCACACGGACAGAGATTAATTGTAGGAAAGTTCTTTAAATACACTTTTGGGGTACAACCGTGATCAATGGTTTATTTGAATTCAAGCAAATCACAGTTCCAAAGATACTCTCTGTTTGATCGCATTGTTTGCTTTATTACAATGGAGTTGCACTGCGGTGGGCTGGCGCCCTGCCCGGGGTTTGTTTCCTGCCTTGCGCCCTGTGTTGGCTGGGATTGGCTCCAGCAGACCCCCGTGACCCTGTAGTTGGGGTATAGCGGGTTGTATAATGGATGGATGGATGGATGGACAGTGGAGTTACATGTTTGTGGTCAGTGCTTTAAAAGGAGTCCTTAAATCACAACGCTGGAGGCTTTAAAGGTTTGTGATCAGTGGCTTAGTTAACTTAAGAAAAGCCTTACTTGTAATAATAAAAATCCTTTTGATTCTACAATTTTATGAATTTTCAGAAAGTTTACAAAGTTATGTTGATGAAAGTATGCAAGTCTATCTTGACAGATTCTGGCTGCAGATCTCCTTTCCACAAAGGGTTGAGCTGCAAAACCTACTAACAAAAAAAGAAGTGGCATTTAAGGCCTGTGACTTCCCAACAGGTGGTGGACCTTCCACTCCTGTAATACTTCCACCTTCAGCCACACGACACTGTGATGTCATTCCAGGGACCTGTGGATGGAGGTGGACGTGATGTTCGGATTGGAAGGTCCACCATCTGTTGGATGCTCGGTGCCCTCAAGTGCCATTCCTTTATTTTTTTTTTTTTTTTTGTTAGTAGGTTTCATGGCTCGACACTTTGTGGAAAGGAGGTCTGCAGCCACGTCCCTCTCAAGTCTGGAGGTGAATGTTCTCAGGATTAGTTATTGTGTAAATGATGTGTCGGGCTGCAACATGCATTGTGGTAGGGAGACGTTCATATTGCCTCATTTGCAGCCTTACAGACGACTTTGTTTTATTTATTTTGCCCGCTCCAATTTGTTTTTGTTGGTTTTTATTTATGCCCAGTGACCACCATGCCCCTCTTTATTCTTACTGGCACCTTTCTCCCTGTGTCTTGTCTTGTGGAGTGGCACAACAGGATAGTTAGCGATGGCTGCATACCCACCAATCATCGTTTTTAATCATTTAGTGGCTCTTTTTCACTGTATGGCATTTCTATCAATTCATTCTGTATATTTTGATAGCCTCATCTTTTTAAAGAATAATGTTTGAGAACTTACGGTGTTGCGTCATGAACATTTTATTTTTTATCTTCTGTGTACAGAAGACAAAATCAGAAGCCGTAGGGAGAAAGAAAACCATCGCATTTGTGGCACAGAAAAGTCAAATAACCATCACCAAGGTCACTGAGTTTTTGAAAGAATTAATGGATTCCGCAAACCACCTTTATCGGGAATAGAGAGTGTGAGCGAGTTGTGGAGAAAATGAGTCATAAGTACAATTTGCCTTGAAATTATAATTATTTTCATAAAGTATGTTCATTGTTTATTTTCTTAAATTCTAGAGTGGAATTTGTTGAATGTTAAAACGTTCTTAATTTATTTTGTGTTGTATTGATGTGATGTTATAATTAAATATACTTTTCAAACTTTTTCAGACTGAACAAGAGTTAAAATGTCATACTGAAAGAAAGAAGCCGATTATGTAATAGTTAATATTTTTTTAGTTAATGTCACTTAAATAAAAATGAGAGTTTAGTTTTGTTTACAGCTCCTGTCACAGAACAAAAACTTGTTAATGTTCATTGGCCTGACTAAAAACATGCTGAATTGTATTTTTGTGCCACTAGGGGGCAGAAAACGACCAAGATGAGGGCCTACCAGCCACGCAAAGCAAAGTTCACTGACAACTGCACCGGGACAGGCGGCTCTGAGCAGCTCATGAAGTGGACTAAGAGAAGGTGTGGGTTATCGTACATTTACTTCTTCCAGCTCAATTTTACTAAAAGAAATGTCATCTGATGACCGGCACTTTATGGCCAAACATTTGTAGACACCTGACAGATACACTTACAGTACGTGAGCTTGTTGGACGTCCTATTCCGAAACTATCAGCATTGTTATGGAGTTAGCCCTCCTAAAACAGCTTTCACTTACTGTGGGGAATTTGTGCCCAGTTGGTCAAAAGAACATTTGTGAAGTCAGGTACTGATGTTGGATGAAAGGACCTGGCACACATCCTTAAAGTGTTCAATAGGGTTGAGGTCGGGCCATCTGAGTTCCTCAATGTCTTTATGGACCTGGCTTTGGGTACAGGGGCATAGTCACAGATAGGGCTGAGTATGTGGCCCTGGGGGATGCTAAATCTCGTACCCACACTGTGACCTGTGGGGTCCTACAAGGATCAGTCTTTGGACCGACCCTTTTTAACATCTATATGCTACTCCTGGGTGACATCATCTGCAGGCATGGAGTTTCATTCCATGGCTATGCTGATGATACACAGCTCTATGTGGGACTGGATTCAACTTCTCTTACACCTCCATCAGCTCTTTCCTCCTGCTTGGATGAGACTGAGGCCTGGATGTCCAAGAACTTCCTTAAGCTGAACAGCACCAAAACCGATACTCTTTTAATTGGTACCCCCATCAACTTCGTTCTTCTTTAAATTGTATTTCCTTTTCTGGCTATACCATTACTCTCTCCCCCTCTGTTACAAATTTGGGAGTCAAATTTGACTCCCATCTGTCATTTGATACACATGTCAATCACCTCTGTAAAATTGCATTCCTTCATCTCTGAAACATAGCCAAACTCCATCCTTACCTCTCCCTCTGTGATGCTGAAAAGCTGCTTCATGCCTTTGTCTCCTCCAGGCTGGACTATTGTAATGCACTCCTCATCGGGACCCCCAACAAGAGCCTTCAAAAGCTCCAACAAATTCAAAATAGTGCTGCAAGGATCCTGATGAGGGTGCGGAAATATGAACATATCTCACCAACCCTTCGGTCACTTCATTGGCTTCCTAGTCCCCTCCGTATCGAGTACAAACTCTGTTTGCTCACTCATCGGTGTATCCATGGAAATGCTCCATTCACATGATTTCCGGTTTGAGTGAACGCTGGCGGGACTGGTTGCCGCTGCTCGCCGGTAACTAGAATATTGATTTTGCTAGACTAGTGATTTTGATGCTTCAGCCCAACCTCCGTTTCGTTTGAAACTTACCGATTTATTCTCTGGACGTCTGAGCTGCCTGCGGCCTCCTCGCCTACAATGTGGACTGGTAGGATTTTTGCTTGGTTGTTTGTTTGGAGTCTTCTGTCGCTCGTTATTCAACCTGCGACTGGCCTCCTCCAGTACCCAGCTGCTGAGCTGCTTCGACTGCGTCTTCTCCAGTCTGTGCCTCTGCTGTCGGTGCTATATTTCGACCCGGACGTCATACTTCTCCCTCGTCGGAGATACATCCATCGTGGGTCCCGCCGGAGATTCCGAACGGACGCCTCAAAGGAATTAACTCTTTTTGGTCTGATTTTCGGCACCCTCCACATAACACAGATAGGAACGCTGACCATAGTGTGTTGGCCAGCTTAGCTCGGTCGACTAACACCACTGTCAAATGTGACAGCAACATTGCCAGCTTTGGTCTATTGAACATCCGCTCACTTACGAGCAAGGGACATCTCATTCAGGATCTCCTCATTGACCGTAAGTTTGACTTTCTCTGTTTAACTGAGACTTGGCAGCAACCTCAAGACTTTTCACAACTTAATGAATGCACCCCGGGGTTTGTTCACTCTTGTCAACCCCGTGCATCTGGCCGTGGAGGAGGTGTCGCGATAATTTACCGCAAGAAGTGGAAAGTCCTGCCGTTGCCTGCTCCTGCTGTTAGCTCTTTTGAATCGACTGTGTGTCAACTGTCTGGGCCAGTTCCAACCATCATTGCAACTGTCTACCGTCCTCCTAAGTCTAACAACAATTTTTTGAACGATCTTGCTACCTTCCTTACCAATCTATCTGTAATTACTCCAAATATAATTCTGCTGGGGGATTTTAATATACATCTGGACAATATCAATATCTTTTTATCTTGCCTGGAGAGTTTTGGATACCAGCAGCACACTGATGTTCCTACTCATCGTAAAGGACATATCTTGGACCTGATTTGCTGCTCTGGTGTTGTTCCTTTTGATCTTACAGCAGATGAACTCACTATAACCGACCACTTTCTCCTCTCATTCAACGCTAAACTTACCTTTTCTGTTCCTAAGCTTCCACGTCTCATAGCCTTTCGTAACATTAAGAATATCAACTTGAATTTGCTGTCTTCTAGAATTGATTCACAAATGGACTTTTATAATTTATCCTCTCCCATAGAACTGGTCTCATATTATGACACTTGTCTTAATGGTATTCTTAATTCTCTGGCTCGCTAAAACCAGATCTGTTTCTTTTTCCTTTTCTGCCCCCTGGTTTACGCCTGAACTTCGGCTTTTGAAAGCTAAAGGCAGGCAACTTGAAAGGTTGTTTAAAAAAAACAGACTCTCTGTCCACAAAGAGATGTATAAAATCATCTACTCTACTACAAGGATTGTATAGCTCAAACCAAATCTAATTATTACACTCAGTTAATTACTAGTAATACAGGTAACACCAAGTCTTTGTTTTCTTTACTTAATAATGTTACACAACCTCCAGACTCTTTACCATCTCACCTTCACTCAACTGCCTTCTGTAATTCTCTTATGTCTTTTTTCAATGAGAAAATCCAAAAGATACATCAGCACCTTGGTCCAGATCCTTTCTGTATTTCTTCTGAACTACACTCACCTATTCACTCTTTCTCTTCTTTCCAGCTTCCCACTTCCTCTGAAATCTCAGATCTCATCTGCAAATCCAAGTCATCTACTTGTCAGCTGGACCCCCTGCCTACAGTTTTGGTTAAAGCCTGCCTCCCTCTCTAGTCCCTCTTATTTCTGCCATCATTCACTCTTCTCTTACTACTGGTATTATTCCCTCATCTTTCAAAACTGCTGCTATAACCCCAATACTAAAAAAACCTGGTTGTGATCCTACTAATTTCAATAATTTTCGCCCCATTTCTAACTTGCCCTTTATCTCCAAAATTCTTGAAAAAATAGTAGCTATCCAACTTCACACCCACTTGTCTCACAATAATCTATATGAGAAGTTCCAGTCTGGTTTTCGCCCCTTCATAGTACAGAAACGCACTTGTTAAAATTACTAATGACCTCCTTATGGCTGCTGATTCTGGTCTAATCACTATTCTCATCCTTCTTGATCTGAGTGCGCCTTTGATACTATTTGTCATACCACTCTCCTTAATAGATTATCTTTGATTGGCATTACTCACACTCCACTTGATTGGTTTAGATCTTACCTTTCAGGCCGCACTCAGTTCATACAGCTTAAAACTTTCACATCCCAACCCACCGCTGTTACTTCAGGTGGGCTCTGTCCTGGGGCCTCTTCTTTTTATTATTTACCTTCTTCCCCTTGGCAATATTTTTCGCAAATATAACATTAATTTTCACTGTTATGCTGATGACACCCAGCTCTACCTTGCTGGTAAACCCACCTCCTCTTTTCCACCACCCTCACTTATTGATTGCATTTCTGAAATTAAATCCTGGTTCTCTTCAAATTTTCTTAAATTAAACAGTGACAAAACTGAGGTTCTCCTCATTGGTTCAAAATCATCATTATCCAAAACCAATAATCTTTCTTTTATTATTGATAACTCTGTTGTTTCCCCATCATCTCAGGTCAAGAGTCTGGGTGTCATCCTCGACAGTACTCTATCTTTCCAATGTCACATTAATAACATCAGCCGGTCTGCTTACTTCCACTTACGTAATATTAATCGCATTCGTCCCTCCCTCACTCCTCATACTGCTGCCATTCTTGTTCATAGTCTTGTCACTTCTCGGCTGGACTACTGCAATTCACTCCTCTTTGGTCTCCCTAATAAATCTCTTCACAAGCTTTAGTTAGTCCAGAATTCTGCAGCACGTATCATCACTGGAATCCCATCTTCTCACCATATTACTCCGGTCTTGCAGCAGCTTCATTGGCTCCCCATCAAGTTTCGTATTGATTTTAAGATTCTGCTACTAACATTTAAGGCCATCCATAACCTCGCACCTCCATATCGGTCTGACCTTCTACATGTTGCCATTCCCTCCCGTAACCTTAGATCCTCTTCCTCCACCCACCTGACCGTTCCTCTCGCCCGTCTAACCACCATGGGGAGCAGAGCTTTCAGCCGTTCTGCTCCCAAGCACTGGAACTCATTACCTGCGGATCTCCGAAATATCAAATCATATTCATCTTTCAAATGTAAACTTAAAATACATTTGTTTAAAATGGCTTTTTCTTCTTCCTCCTGATTATTGTGGTTTTGTTTGGTTTTAATTTTTAGATTTTCTGATGTTTTAAGTTGTTTATAATTGTGTCTTTTATTTATTTATTTATTTATTGTTTGTTCGGTGTCCTCGAGTTCTCTGTATAAATAAAATGTAGTATTAGTATTATTACAATATCTTAAGGAACTCCTTATATTACAATCCACTACAAGAGACCTCCATTTTGAAAACACCTTCACCACCCTGTGACCAAACTTCGTACAATGGCTGACCGAGCCTTTGCAGTCGCTGCTCCACGGCTCTGGAACGAGAACCTGAGGACACAGCAGATTGTGGGCTGGTTTAAAAAAAAAACGCTAAAGACTTTTGTATTTAGGAAAGCATATTAACAAGAATGCCACTAGTTATTGTTGTTTTATCTGTGTTTTTATCTTGTTTTGTCTTTGTTCAATTTTTTATGTAGCACTTTGAGATTTACTACTAATGTAAAGTGCCTTATAAATAAAATGAATTATTCATTTTATTATTAATCATACTGAAACATAAAAGGGTCTTCCTCAAACTGATGTTAGAAGTGCACAATTGTGCGCAATGTCTTTGTCCGCACGCTTCACTGGAACCAAGGAGTGAGCCCAAACCCCACCATCATCCCTCCTTTAGCAGTCTTTACAGCAAAGAACTATGCAGGCCAGGAGGTCGCAATCTCCTGGCATCCACCAAACCCAGATTCATCCCTCGGACTGCCAGGTAGTGAAGTGTGATTCATCAGTTCACAGGACATAGGGATCCCCAATGGAGAATAAAATGCCAAGTCCGAGCATAGGGGCTGTGGAAGACGACCTGGACACGGACAGGCGGACACGCTCAAATCACCCACAACACGTTTATTATCCATTACTAATATTTACAAGTGCACACAAACCCCTATAAGTCCCCAAAGTCCCGGCCACTCAAATCAATGCCTTCTTCCTTCAGGCCGCCTCCTCCAAGACCTTGTCCTCCTCCTCTCCCGACTCCAGCCAATGAACGGAGGGAGGCGGCCCCTTTTATAATCACCCGGATGTGCTCCAAGTGCCTCCCGGCAATCTTCCACCGGCTCTCCCCAGTGTGGTGGAAGTGCCAGCTGTGCAACCAGAAGCACTCCGGGTGTCCCAGATCCTAGCACTTCCGGGTGTGGCAGAAGAGCTGAGGTCAAGGGCTCCAAAGGCATTGGGGGCCCCTACAGGCTTGAGCTTCAAAGCTCTGTATCCATGACCCTCAAAGGCACCAGGGCGGTCGCCCCCATGTGGTCTGGACGCCCCCCCAGCCATCTGCGACAGGGCATAGCGGCATACCCCTTAGTGAATTAAGCACAAACATTAACGCGGTTGCCCCCCTTGTGAAACAAGCGCATATTTCAGATCTTGTCACCCTTGGTGAATCGAGCGTAAATGTCAGGGAACAACGGTCCCTCTGGGTGAAATGAGTACATCTCTAAAACCGGGCATTGGGAGCAGGGGGTATGGTCTCGCTTGGATACATGATCAGTGATAATTCTGGGGATAAATATCACGTATCAGTGTCGATTGCTTAGAGAAGATTTGATAAACTTTATTAATCCCGACAATACCACGACCCACTACCGCACCCAACTGGGTTCTAACCTAAGATTGCTTGACGCCACTTCAGCCAAAACTTGGCATTGCTTAAAATGATCTTCGGCTTGCGTGCAGATGCTCGACCATAGAAATCCATTTTATGACACTCCCGACGCACGCGTTTTGAGTTGATGCTTCTTCCAAAGGCAGTTTGGAATTTTGTTGTGAGTGACGCCACAGAAGATAAGCCATTCTTATGCGCTTCGCCACTCGGCAGCTCTGCTCTGTGGGTCTGCATGATCTACCACTTAATAGCTGAGCTGTTGTTGCTCCTCAGCACTTCCACTTCACAATAACGGAACTTACAGGTGACTGGGGCTAATCTAGCAGAACAGAAATTTCACATGCTGAGCTGTGGCGTTCAATGACAGTGCCATGAGCTCTGCCGTACGATCCCATGCTTGTCAGTGGAGACTGCATGGCTGTGTGCTGATCTGATGCACTTACTATTTTTTATTTTTTTTCGCTTGGATAAGATGCCGCCTTTGTTTGGCTTGCCGTCTGCCGCCCTTGGCTCTACTTGCATTTGTTTCTGTTTTTGTTGCTCATTTGTGAAGTGATGATCCAGTCTTTGGCTTTGTTGTGATCTCTAAGCACTCTGACATTCGACTTGCTGTCGTAGAACTGACGGGGTATGACCTGGGTGAACAGAAAGTGTCTGTGCCACCGCTTCTATTGGAATTACCTGCTCACCTCTGACGCGCTCCGGTTTGCCCACCTCAGAGGGGATGGAGAGGACACTGGACATGGGGAAAGCGCAGTGGGTTTGTTGGTGAGAAGTGGATTTCATCTGGCTTTATTTTCTGGGATGTACGCTGGTGCTTGAAAGTTTGTGAAGCCTTTAGAATTTTCTATAGTTCTGCATAAATATGACCTAAAACATCATCAGATTTTCACTCAAGTCCTAAAAGTAGATAAAGAGAAACCAGTTAAACAAATGAGACAAAAATATTCTACTTGGTCATTTATTTATTAAGGAAAATGATTGAATATTACATATTTGTGAGTGGGAAAAGTATGTGACCCTTTGCTTTCAGTATCTGCTGTGACCCCCCAATAACTCAACTAAACGTTTCTGGTAACTTCTGATCATTCCTGCACACCGGCTTGGAGGAATTTTCGGCCATTCCTCCGTACAGAACAACTTCAACTCTGGGATGTTGGTGGGTTTCTCACATGAACTGCTCGCTTCAGGTCCTTCCACAACATTTCGATTGGATTAAGGTCAGGACTTTGACTTGGCCATTCCAGAACATTCACTTTATTCTTCTCTAACCATTCTTTGGTAGAGCGACTTGTGTGCTTAGGGTCGTTGTCTTGCCGCATGACCCACCTTCTCTTGAGATTCAGTTCATGGACAGATGTCCTGACATTTTCCTTTACAATTCTCTGATATTATAATTCACAATTCATTGTTCCATCAATGAAGGTAAGCCGTCCAGGCTCAGATGCATCAAAACAGGCCCAAACCATGATACTCCCACCACCATGTTTCACAGATGGGATAAGGTTCTTATGCTGGAATGCAGTGTTTTCCTTTTTCCAAACATAACGCTTTTCATTTAAACCAAAAAGTTCTATTTTGGTCTCATCCGTCCACAAACCATTCTTCCAATAGCCTTCTGGTTTGTCCACGTGATCTTTAGCAAACTGCAGACGAGCAGCAATGTGTTTTTTGGAGAGCAGTGGCTTTCTCCTTGCAACCCTGCCATGCACACCATTGTTGTTCAGTGTTCTCCTGATGGTGGACTCATGAACATGAACATTAGCCAATGTGAGAGAGGCCTTCAGTTGCTTAGAAGTTACCCTGGGGTCCTTTGTGATCTCGTCAACTATTCCACGTGTGCCTTGCTCTTGGAGTGATCTTTGTTGGTCGACCACTCCTGGGGAGGGTAATAATGGTCTTGAATTTCCTCCATTTGTACCCAATCTGTCTGACTGTGGATTGGTGGAGTCCAAACACTTTAGAGATGGTTTTGTAACCTTTTCCAGCCTGATGAGCATCAACAACTCTTTTTGTGAGGTCCTCAGAAATCTCCTTTGTTCGTGCCATGATACACTTCCACAAATATGTGTTGTGAAGAGCAGACTTTGATAGATCCTGTTCTTTAAATAACACAGGGTGCCCACTCACACCTGATTGGCATCCCATTGACTCGAATTTCACCTTCAAACTAACTGATCATCTGTGAGGTTCACATACTTTTGCCACTCACAGATATGTAATATTCGATCATTTTCCTAAATAAATAAATGACCAAGTATAATATTTTTGACTCATTTGTTTAACTGGTTTCTCTTTATCTACTTTAAGGACTTGAGTGAAAATCTGATGTTTTACGTCATATTTAGGCAGAAATCTAGAAAATTCTAAAGGCTTCACAAACTTTCAAGCACAACTGTATGCATTTTGGCCAAATGAGGATGGGATCGTCGCCATTGTTTTTTCCTGGTGGTCTCTGGAGCCTGCGTACTCCATGTGTTCCTCTGACTTTGAGATTCAGTAGATTCTGTTGAACTGTTGGGGTGCCAGCTCGCAGCGCATTTGTTCAGACTGGCATTTGGGGAGCGCTGTCATCTTGTGGGTGTTTTATGTACTGACATTGCTCAGTTTTTTGTTTTAATATTTCATTTTATTCTGTTTTATTGTTCAGCGCTTTGTGACTTTTATCTGTGATAGGTGCTTTATAAATACATTTTGGCTTTACTTCCTTATTAACAGTGAAACACCTTAATTCAGTCATTTGGAGGGGTGTCTACATATGTTTGGCCATAATAAAGACGTAGTAAGTGATGTGTGCCACTTCACGTCCCTCGTAGTTGATTACCCGAAAATAAAAAGTGCGGTTCTGAAAACCAAAAAGGATTCAGTGAGAAGTGAAAAGGCCGGGGCAATAAGAGAATATGGGTTATATTTATTATACAGTTGCATCTATAAATTAGAATATCGTCGAAAAGTTAATTTATTTCAGTAATTCATTTCAAAAAGTGAAACTCGTATATAGATTCATTACACACAGAGTGATATATTATATTATATTTCAAGTGTTTATTTTGCTGATTATGGCCTACAGGTAATGAAAACTCAAAATTCAGTATCTTATAAAATTAGAATATTACATAAGACCAATAAAAAAAAAAAAAGATGTTTAATACAGAAATGTTGGCCCACTGAACTGTCTGTCTGTCTGTCTGTGTACGTACGTACGCGCACACGCACTCAATACTCGGTCTGGGCTCCTTTAACATAAATGACTGCAGCAGTGTGGCGTGGCATGGAGGCGATGAGCCTGTGGCACTGCTGAGGTGTGATGGCAGCCCAGGATGCTTTGATCGCGGCCTTCAGCTCGTCTGCACTGTTGGCTCTGCTGTCTCTCATCTTCCTCTCTTCTCTATGGGGTTTAGGGGTCAGGCGAGTTTGCTGGCCAGTCAAGCCCAGTGATACCCTGGTCATTAAACCAGGTATTCATACTTTTGGCAGTGTGGGCAGGTGCCAAGTCCTTCTGGAAAATTAAAATATATAAAACATTGCCAGGAAGAAAAAGCTGGCACTCGGCACTTCACCTTCTATTCATGTTTTCACCTTTAAATACACATTTTAGGACTATACATGAAACAACCCACCTTATTGTTACGGTACGTTTCCTTCCCGCTGTAAATCAACGTGTAAAAATGGTGGCAAATTCATACATCCCCTCTCAAAGGCCATGCAGGAGAAAGTGCAGTCTATAGAATCTAAATTTTCAGAATGATGCATCCTGCCTAAAAAATAAAAAAAAACAAGTTGTGCCCAAAGGTGACTAAAGCTTTTGATTTTCAATACCAAACGTCTGAACTGCCTTATGTTGTCTGACGTCATTTACATAACTAACTCTTGAAGTGTACAGGAGATGAGGGCCGTCTGGTGTTGTGTCTAAGACGTCTGGGGCCTACAGAGGCGAAAGATCTGAGAGCAGTGGTGACCCTTGAGGTTCATCCTGCAGTTCCAAACCTCATGACATACAATATAATAGAATGGTAGAACTTCCTTCTCTCTTCACTGTAGAGCACACAACCTGCGCTGTAGTAGATTTGAAGGCCTGAAGTCCCTGTTGTCCTGTAGTGCTCATCCCTAACCCTGCTGCACTCTAAATCAGATTAAAATTAAAAAGCTTTTCTCCTGTTTAAGCACAAAGCAAAATACACTCCCATTTTCTTTTATTGTGTATATATATATATATATATACACATACTAGGGGGCTCCACCCCCTGCTCACTCCGCTTGCCCACGCTCAGGTTTGGTTAACCAGATATACAATTTAAAGAGATTATTATTTTCATGGCAATTGTAACATATGCATTTATTTTCACTTTTACTTTAAAACTTTAGTAAAAACAATATTTGGAATTGACTTTTCTTCAAGATCGCATTGAATTTTGATTCTATCCATCCATTATCCAACCCGCTATATCCAATCTACAGGGTCACGGGAGTCTGCTGGAGCCAATCCCAGCCAGCACAGGGCGCAAGGCAGGAAAGAAACCCCGGGCACGGTGCCAGCCCACCACAGGGCACACCCACACACCAAGCACACACTTTGGACAATTTAGGATCACCAATATACCTAAACTGCGTGTCTTTGGGAGGAAACCCACGCAGACACAGAGAGAACATGCAAACTCCATGGGAAGCGAACCCGGGTCTCCTAACTGTGAGGCAGCAGCGCTACCCACTGCGCCACCATGCCGCCCATTTTGATTCCATACGAAGTAAAACAAGCCAACATTTTTCCATGCCAGCAGCCATGCAACATGCACTTATGAACTGGTCAGCCACCTGAAGCTAAGCATGTTCAAACCCTGCCAGTACTTGGATGGGAGAGCATCTTGGAAAAAGCTTGGGTTGCTGCTGGCCCCCTTTAATAATCCCTGGTCTCTAGAAAAGAGAGGTTGAGACATAGGAGGAGGAGGAGGAGTAAAGGAATAGGAGGCACGCTGAGAGTCGTCTTTAAAGGCAGATAGGAAGTGAGCAGGGAGCCTCAAAGTGGCAGGGACTCTGAGGCAGACTTTACGAGAACGCACACGTCAGAGGGAGCATCGGTCAAGAGAGCTTCAGACACTGAGGATACCATGGCAAGAAATACGAGGAATGCTGAAGGTACACATAAGGCAAAAGATATTGGATATTTAAAAATGTATTATATTACCTGCCTTCTACAAGTAACTTGGCTAGTGTGTGTGTGTGTGTGTATATAAGATCTTTTACAATTTAAGGAAAAGCAGATTAAGAGGAGACCTGACTGAAGTGTTTAAAACGATGAAGTGAATCAATTCAGACGGCTATTTTAAAATGAGTTCTTCAAGAACACAGGGACACAGCAGGAAACTTGTTACGACCAAGTAGTGTGGTGGACAGTAAGACGTTAGGGACTTTCAAAACTCAACTTGATGTTATTTTAGAAGAGTTAAATGCACAGGAACTTGATGTTATTTTAGAAGAGTTAAATGCACAGGACTGATAAGCTTTGTTGGGCTGAATGGCCTGTTCTTGTCCAGATTGTTCTGTTTTGGAGTTGTGGTGGACTCTATACTATCAACTGCCGGACAATGCTCAGAAACAATTAAGAAGGCTTTGAGGGTCTGAGTTATGAGGAAAGATTAAAAGAGGAAGTTTAAGAGGAGACCTGAGTGAAGGGTTTAAAATGATGAAGTGAATCAGTCCAGTGGATCAAGATGGTGACTTTAAAATGAGATCATCAAGAACACGGGGACACCATTGGAAACTTGTTAAGGGTAAATTTCACACAAACATTAGGAAGTTTTTCTTTGCACAAAGAACGACAGACATTTGGAATAAGCAACCAAGTAGTGTGGTAGACGGTAAGACGTTAGGGACTTTCAAAACTCAACTTGATGTTTTTTTGGAAGAAATAAGTGGATAGGACTGGCGAGCTTTGTTGGGCTGAATGGCCTGTTCTCGTCTAGACTGTTCCAATGTTCTATTTTTCTTTACATTTATTTGTCTCAGCTGGAATTGGGGAACTAATCTCAACAAACGTCATTTTTTCAGTATTGTTTGTTTGATGTAAAACACAATCCTTCCTTCAGCTGCCAATTCCCAGTCCTTCCACCTCCACTCCCAGCAAGCTCCGTCCTTCTTCCTCCCGACTCTGGCTCTCCGAATGGAGTGAGGCGGCTCCATTTATGATGGCCCTGGGAGGGTTCCAGGTGGTTCATTAATCATACCTGGAATCACTCTCAGAGCTCTGCAGCTCCCCCTGGCGGCCCCCATGGAACCCAACAGGGCTGTACCAAACTCCAACTCCCAGCATACCCTGTAGGAATCTGTGGTGCCACAGCCGCCCAGGAGAGCTGCCCTCCAGCATCCTGGGGAAGGGATTTCCTTGCCAGTGCTCTCTCCCCGGGTCCTTCCATACAGTTGGTGTCCCGGCTGAGTAATGGCCGTGGCCGCCCGTCACACCTTGTGTTTATATACAGGGTGGTCCAGATGTAATTATGCAGATCCAGATCGTCTGGGTGACTTTGATTTATGCGGGGACGATTCCAGTTCAGTGCTAAGACGATTCTTCATGTCGTCAGTTCGCACACTTCTCGATGGTCCGGGATTTGTCAGGTGATTTTCTATGTAATAAACTTAATAAGTTAATAAGTTTAGGGCAGAGTGGTGGCTCTGAGGCTAAGGATCTGCGCTGGTATCCAGAAGGTTGCCGGTTCAAATCCCTGTCACTGCCAAAAAGAGATCCTACTCTGCTGGGCCCTTGAGCAAGGCCCTTAACCTGTAACTGCTGTATAATGGCTGACCCTGTGCTCCGACCCCAAGGGGGATGCAAAAACTAACAAATTCCTAATACAAGAAATTGTATAAGACGAAATAAAGAACAAAAAAAAAAAGTTATAGTGCAACGAAAATTGCATAATTAGATCTGGACCACCCTATAGATATACACACACACACACACACTGCCATGAGAAACGATTTGTCCCCTTCCTCTGTTTTTGTTCATACATAACACTTGCTTCTGATCACCAAAGAAATTTATTACAATAGAAAAGACAACATAGTTTCTAATTCATTAATTAATTCTAATTCAGTTTTTAAATGATCACATGATTTATTGCAGGGAAGATGTTCACCACCAGTTACACCACCCATGTACAAAAAGTCAAATTGCCCCTAATTGTAATACTTGGTTGTGCTTCCTTTAGCCACAGCAGCTGAGATCACAGGAGGCCAGCCTTTGTCATCGTGTTCGTGTGGCCTCGTTGGCCTGTACCCTTATGGTTTTGGATTTGAGATAAGAAGATTCCACTGATGTTACAGCTGCTAGGCTGCAGGACCCTTTTAGAGATGTAAGGAAAAATGGAGGCCAATTTGGATTGGGATGTTGTAACAGAAACATTCAAAGGCACGGAGGGAATTAGCCGGGTGGGCAGCAGCACAGATGGCGGTTCAGTAAGAGTAGCTCTGAGAAGTCTTGTCGTATCATTTTCTAACACGCTTACTTCAGACCAGGATTCGGGGGGGTTTAGGGTGCTGGAGTCTTACACAATTAGCGTAGGAGCAACCCCTGGACAAGGGTGACAGTCGGTCTCGGGGCAAACGCCAAACTCGGCTAACCTGACAGTGGGAGGAAACCTGCGCAGACACGGGGAGAAGATGCAGACTCCACTCAGGGAGGACCCTGGGAGCAAACCCTGGCCTCCTTACTTTGAGGCAGTAACGATATCAGAGAAACGCAGATTCGTGGAATTGAAACGCCTCAGCATTTTCTAGGCTAGCATCACAAGGAGTCCTTCAGGGGTGACAATGGCCGTCTTCTCAACCCTGGCCCTCCCCAACATGGAAGTAGTGTTGTAGATAGGCTTGATGAATACTTTCAAAATGTAGGTGAATAAGCGTTGATGGCGGTGTATTGGACTGTAGAGATTCCTTAAATGGTTATGTTTTTAGCATCTCTGGCCTGGTGGTTTATTACTGAAGCCTAACGACGGTGCCCACACCAAATGCCTTCTACACCCCTGAGCCGGTCTGTGCTGCTTTAAGGCGGTTAACACACTTTAAAAGTTTTCCTTATCATCATCTTTTTCTAGAAAGCACTCGACTAAAGCAATTAGAACCGCGAGTGCCATCTCTGATCTGCTCCGGTACAAGACACAACAACCGCCAGTGTACGTGTGCAACGTGATCTGCGTTATTGTCACGTTATTGTCACATTAGTCAGACATTCCTTGAAAACCTGTTTCCAAAAAAAAGATGGGAAGACTCACAAAATGTAAATATTAAACAGAACAGGATGATTTGCAAATCAAACCCTGTAGTCAATCGTAAACTAGCACAAAGACAACATATCTGATGTCGACCCTGCGAAATTTGATTGTTTTTCAAAAAAAGAGTTTTGACGCCAGAAGAACATTCCAAAGAAGTTGGAGTAGAGCCCGCGTCGCTGCTGTATTGTGTAACCTCGTCTCTTCTGTCCCATTCTTGCCTGATGTAGGATTCCAGCTGCTCGGCAGTTCAGGGTGTCCTTTGTCGTGTTTTTGTTTTTGTTGTAATGAGGCAGATGTTTTCAATGGGTAACATGTCTGGACTGCAGTCAGGCCACTTTAGCAACCGGACCCTCTTACTACGGAGCCAAGCTGTTGTAATACGTGCAGGTTGTGGAAAAAAAGATGGTGTCTGGATGACATGTTGCTCCAAAACCTGCATGTATCATCGCTCAGCATTAATTGTGTCTACCCAGACTCAGGCCGTGTGCACTGATGCGCGCCCATACCGTCATGGACGCTGACCTTTGAACTATGCACTGATAACAAGCCGGCTAGTTCGTCTCCACTGGAGGACATGGCATCCAAGATTTCCAAAAAAGAATTTCAAATTTCGAGTCATCTGACCACAGGACCAGTTCCACTTTGCTCCTGGCCATCTTAAATGAGCTGCAGTCCAGAGAAGGCAGCGGCGTTTCTAAATCGTATTCACAGCGCTTCATCACTTTGTCCACATTTTGTTATGTCACAGCCTTATTCCAAAATGGATTCAATTCATTTTTTTCCTCAGAATTCTACACACAACACCCCATAATGACAACGTGAAAAAAGTTTACTTGAGGTTTTTTCAAATTTATTAAAAATAAAAAAACTGAGAAATCCCATGTCCATAAGTATTCACAGCCTTTGCTCAATACTTTGTCGATGCGCCTTTGGCAGCAATTCCAGCCTCAAGTCTTTTTGAATCTGATGCCACAAACTTGGCACACCTACTGTATCCTTGGCCAGTTTGGCCCATTCCTCTTTCCAGCACTTCTCAAGCTCCATCAGGGTCGGTGCACAGCCATTTTAAGATCTCTCCAGAGATGTTCAATCGGATTCAAGTCTGGGCCACTCAAGGACATTCACAGAGTTGTCCTGAAGCCACTCCTTTGATATCTTGGCTGTGTGCTTAGGGTCGTTGTCCAGCTGAAAGATGAACCGTCACCCCAGTCTGAGGTCAAGAGCGCTCTGGAGCAGGTTTTCATCCAGGATGTCTCTGTACATTGCTGCAATCATCTTTCCCTTTATCCTGACTAGTCTCCCAGTTCATGATGCTGCCACCACCATGCTTCACTGTAGAGATGGTATTGGCCTGGTGATGAGCGGTGCCTGGTTTCCTCCAAACGTGACGCCTGGCATTCACACCAAAGAGTTCAATCTTTGTCTCATCAGACCAGAGAATTTTGTTTCTCATGGTCTGAGAGTCCTTCAGGTGCCTTTTGGCAAACTCCAGGTGGGCTGCCATGTGCCTTTTTTATGCCCAGAGGGGACTGGGTGGTCTCATGGTCTGGAATCCCTGCAGATTTTATTTTTTCTCCAGCCGTCTGGAGTTTTTGTTTTTCTGTCCCCCCTGGCCATTGAACCTTACTCTTATTCGATGTTAATGTTGATTTATTTTGTTTTATAATTGTGTCTTTCATTTTTCTATTCTTTAATATGTAAAGCACTTTGAGCTACTGTTTGTATGAAAATGTGCTATAGAAATAAATGTTGTTGTTACTAAGGAGTGGCTTCCGTCTGGTCACTCTACCATACAGGCCTGATTGGTGGATTGCTGCAGAGATGGTTGTCCTTCTGGAAGGTTCTCCTCTCACCACAGAGGACCTCTGGAGCTCTGACAGAGTGACCATCAGGTTCTTGGTCACCTCCCTGACTAAGGCCCTTCTCCCCCGATCGCTCAGTTTAGATGGCCGGCCAGCTCTAGGAAGAGTCCTGGTGGTTTTGAACTTCTTCCGCTTATGGATGATGGAGGCCACTGTGCTCATTGGGACCTTCAAAGCAGCAGAAATTTTTCTGTAACCTTCCCCAGATTTGTGTGTCGAGACAATCCTGTCTCGGAGGTCTACAGACAATTCCTTTGACTTTATGCTTGGTTTGTGCTCTGACATGAACTGTCAACTGTGGGACCTTCTATAGACCGGTGTGTGCCTTTCCAAATCATGTCACATCAACTGAATTGACCACAGGTGGACTCCAATTAAACATCTCAAGGATGATCAGGGGACACAGGATGCACCTGAGCTCAATTTGGAGCTTCATGACAAAGGCTGTGAATACTTACGTACATGTGCTTTCCTAATTTTTTTATTTTAATAAATTAGCAAAAACCTCAAGTAAACTTTTTTCACGTTGTCATTATGGGGTGTTGTGTGTAGAATTCTGAGGAAAAAAATGAATTGAATCCATTTTGGAATAAGGCTGTAACAGAACAAAATGTGGACAAAGTGATGAAGCGCTGTGAATACTTTCCGGATGCACTGTCTGTTTATTTATGACTTAACTTGCCTTTGTGGATGCAGCGATGAACTTTGTTCAAAGACGATGGTTTTCAGAAGAACTCCTCAGCCCTTGCAGTGATTTCCACTACAAAATTGTGTCAGTGAGGGCCCGAAGATCATGGCCGTCCCAAATTGGTTTTCGGCCTTGAACCTTGCATACGGAGATTTTTTTGCTTTCTCTGAATATTTTAATGATATTATGTGCTGTAGATGATGAACTTCCAAAATTCTTTGCAATTTTACATTGAGGAATGCTATTCTTAAATGAAATCCCAACATTTTTGCAACTTGAGGAACTTTATTCTTAAATTCTGCGGTGGGCTGGCGCCCTGCCTGGGGTTTGTTTCCTGCCTTGTGCCCTGTGTTGGCTGGGATTGGCTCCAGCAGACCCCTGTGACCCTGTAGTTAGGATATAGCGGGTTGGATGATAGCTGGATGGATATTCTTAAATTGTTGCACTATTGGCCTGTAGCCCTTTTACGGAGTGCTGATCTCCTCCCCATCTTTACAACATATTTAAATGATAAGTTTGGTGTTTTTCAAATCAAAGTTATTTCTTCACAGTCTTTGTATCAAGTCAAGTCAATTTGGGGAGCCTGCACTGATACAGAGCGTTGACGCCCCCACTACACGTCGAAACAGCTCGGGATCCTGGTTTGCAACCCCCAGGCAGACACGCAGTCCAGTCCTACCCTCTGAAAATGACCCTTTATCTGCTGCAGCCAGGAATTACGTGGGCGACCCTTTGGCCTGGTCCAGCCACTCAGGTCCCCAACAACGATGATCTTATGAGCCGAGTCACCCTCGGGGAAACGCACCAATGCAGGACATGTGCCTCATTCGGGACTCCATGAGCAGCACAAAGTCAAACCAGCGGTGCCCAAGGATTTTCTGGTCCAGTCCAGTCTTCATCTCAGGTCACTGGATAGCATCCATGTCTTTCTAAACAGGGAGCACCAGAACTCTAAAGACTTGGACCTTCGTCCTTTTGCAGATATCAGGAGCGCCACACACCCCTTTATGACATCATGACCCCCCATGCTCTTCAAATCCGTCTACTGACTTCACAGAAAGAAAGAGTCACCAGACACATGAATGTCACCGCCGAGGTAAGTAAACCTCTCGATGAGGTCGACACTCTCTCCACAGACAGACACACTGCTGATGGCTGCGTCCAAGAGGTCATTAAAGGCCTGGATGTTGGTGTTTATCAGGACCCTCAAAAGCCCAGACACTCAGACTCCTCACTCATTCTCTTGAGCGCCCCGATCAGAGCCTCCATTGACTCCATGAAGATCACAGCATCGTCAGCAAAGTCAAGATCAGTTAATGTCTCTTCACCAACTGATGCCCCACAGCCGCTGGACCCCATGACTCAGTCCATACAAGCATTGAACAGAGTAGGAGCAGAACACACCGCTGACGGACCCCAGAATCAACTGGGAACAACACAGAGGTCCTGCCTCCACTCTGCACAGCACTCACAGTACCAGTGGACAGGCTGGCCATGATATCCAGCAATCTCGAGGGGATCCCATGTACCCTCAGGGTGTCCCACAGGGCGGCTCGATCAACTGAGTCAAATGCTTTACGAAAATCGCCAAAGGCTGCAAAGAAACTCTGCCAATATTCACGTTTGCGCTCGATGAGAACCCTCAGTGCCAGGATGCGGTCGATGGCCGACTTCTTAGGCGTCAAACCAGACTGCTCCGGTCGCTGGTAGGTGAACAAGTGATCGCGGATCCTATTGTGGACGACCCTAGCGAGGACCTTACCCGGCGCCGAGAGCGGTGTCTGTAGTCATTGTATGCTGTATATAAATTTACCACATGACATAGTATTCTAAAGTGAAGCCTATTTTATAAATTTCAAGAAATCCCTAACCTGATCTTGTCTTTTATAACAGAGGTGTAGGTGCCCAGGGTCCAAAAGTCCCTAATTTTACCAAACATGCAAAATTTTCAAGCCAATAGTGTCATCAGGTATTGATCTGAATCATAAGGTTCCACATACAGTGGAACCTCGGTTTGCGAGCATAATTTGTTCCGGAAACGTGCTTGCAATCCAAAGCACTCGTATATCAAAGCGAATTTCCCCATAAGAAATAATGGAAACTCAGATGATTCGTTCCACAACTTAAAACTATTCATATAAAAATGATTAATACAAAATATAAAGTAAAATACATAAAACAAATTAACCTGCACTTTACCTTTAAAAAGAATAATGGCTGGTGTGAGTTTCTAAATTCTTGTGGGATTCCACCCAACGGGACGACACGCAGAAGAGTGTCCCAAAGCAATCGCAGTCTCCCAGCGCTGTAGCAGTTCGCTGTATAAGCGCATCCAAAAAGATCGCAGACATGCTATAAGCGCCTGTCGTCGATGGGTCATACAAGGAACATTATGAAGATCCCGCTGCAATAAATAACCGCGCTGTTGCTGTTTCAAGCTGAATAAAGCTGGTGTTAAAGTATTGAGACTCAGCTTCATGTTTTGGGGAGCAAGATGGGGACTCGCACTTCACAGCACACACACACACAGTCACAATGCTGTAGTAAACAGAGAGTCGTGCTGGGCGAGCGAGATAAGGAGAGAGAGAGAAGAACAATCAGCTCAGTTGTGATCACATGACGTTCAGCAGACAAAGTGTATCCAAACTACTCGTATTGCAAGACATCACTCGTTTATCAAGTCAAAATTTATTAAATATTTTTGCTCGTCTTGCAAAACACTCGTAAACCAAGTTACTCGTAAACCGAGGTTCCACTGTATCTTGAAAAAGTAGCGTATCAATGTTATTTTAGAAAGAACAAAAAGCAAAACATTCGGCCATTTTAAAGGGCACCTCGATGCTCGTTGTCCTCCGCAGCAAACTTTCAGTCCCACGAGTTCAGTTTCCTCCAAGCAAGTACTTTTCACCTGAAAAAATCGTCTCCATGTGCTGTTATTGACATTATTGAATGTTGATCTCCAGATGGGAAGTGCCGTCTTTGTTTGATAGACAACTAGACAATAGTCAGTAAACAAACGTCACACGATTGATCACTCATTTTTTATACTTCCATACATAACAAGCTGAATTCCCGGTACAAAGGTGGACGGTTGTGGTTCACTTGACAGCACATCAGTGACTCCACTTGCTTAGTGATTGACGTGTACTAATTACACTTTTCCTGTTTTTAGTGTTAAAGCAATCAAAACCAGTTCAAATAATCTTCTTCTTCTTCTTCTTCATCTTTTCACACGTCTGTATAGGGTCGATGTGTTTGGCCCTGCACCTCCTCCTTTTCCTTCAGATCTTCTTTTTCTTTATCCACCCATCTCTGCTTTGGCCTTCCTCACTTTCTCTTCCCCGTACTTCCATTTCCATCTCTTTTTGCCCACATCTTGATTGTTTGTCCACACCACTTCAGCCTCCTTTCCTGTCCTTCCTTAGATGTTTCTCCCACTTGTGTTGTACCTCTGATTGTCTCATTTTTTTTATTCTGCAGTTTTTTGCAACTCCACTCATCCATCTCAGCATTCTCATTTCTGCCAAATCGAACGTCTCCTGTGTTCCAGTGTCTTAGCTCCGTACATTATTGATGGTCTTACCACATCTTACCTTTACTCTTTTCATTAATTCTTTAATCACACAATACTCCTGATACCTTCTTCCAATTGTTCTGTCCACACTGCACTCGGTGGGTTATCTCTGCATCCAATTCTCCATCTCAGGCTAGCACTGATCCTAGATATTTCAACTTATCCACTCTTTCCAATAGCTCTCCTTTCTGAACTTCTGAATCCTGATCATCATTAAACCTCATATATTTTGTCATCTTCTTCCTATTTATCTTCCAAAGCTCTTCTCCATTCTTCCAACTTTCTGTCCACTTACTCGTTTCTGCTATGTCATCAGCAAAAAAGGCCTGCAGCAGGGGGATTGGTGTTTTATCCAATGACTCAACATCTCCATAGCCAGATCAAAGAGATGAAGACTTCAAGAAGACCCCTGGTGCAGACCTCCTCTCACTGGAATCTTGTCAGTTACCCCAGCGTTGCTTTTAACCTCCCTCTTCCATATCTTGGACAATCCTCACATACTTCTCTGGTCCTCCTTTCTCCCTCGTGCACCTCCAGACCTCTTGACGTGACACTCTATCGTGAGAAGCCTTCTCCAAATCAACTGACTGACAAAAATCAGCTGTGGGAGAAGGTGCAAACTCCATGCAGACTCTGGCTCTGTGAGTGAGACGGCAATGACAGCTCTGCGCTACCACTCTGCTTACTGCATGTTAAAACATCTTTCCTAAACTTACTGATATTTGTTCAGTTCTTCTTACTTGAGAGCATGCTACAGTACGTGTGTTCAACCTCTCTGACTACTGGAGCACACACATGGATGATGATGATACCCTTGGTAGTAAGCGATATCTGTGAGACATAAGAGAAGAATTTCTTTTTGAGAGGTGGGAACAAACTTCCGTCGGTATGATCTGGTTTGTGTGCCAGCATTAGAGATTCGCTCATGGGAAACGTCAAAACTCCAGGCATGATGGCTGCTAGTAAGAAGACAAATGAAAAGGAAACGTATCCTTAACTCGAGAAAATATTAGGAATACCAGGAATCCGTGGGGAAAAAAAAAAAGCTTTTCCAGTTTTGTGGCCTCAGAAATGTGGACGGCATGTTCTCATACATCAAAACGTTTGCTGTTTTAAATTGGACATATTGGGTAAGTTTTAAAGCTTTTTATTTATACATTTGGGCCACAGTACCCTTCACTTCCGTTTTAAAGTGCAAGAACAGGCTAAAATGTCTAAGAATTGCTTCACTTTTGAAAACAGTTTGACTTATTAATAGATAACCTGATTGTGAAAAAATATCAAGCAGATCATTTAGTGACAGGCATATGCTGTGCGATTTTAAGCCCAATTTGTAGTTGCTGACTGATTTATTTATTTATTTATTTTTTCCTGGAGTAGGCCTGGATTTTTAACTTCATCTGCCATCACTTATGTGTAGTATGAGAGGGGCTGTGATTTCCATTTGTATTATTGAAAGAATTTCTACTGTGAGGGCCAATCTTAGAAAGTTAAAGCTTTGAATTAAACTCATATTAGTGTTTGCTTAATTTGAATGGAATATAAAGTTCTTTCATAGTCATAGGCAATGGTGTCGTCTTTTCCCCCTACAAGTTAGTAAGAGAGCGAACTTCCTTGCTATAACTGGGATACAGGGTGATAATTGAGTCCGTCCCAGTACACAGGGACTGAAACGACCCACTTTCAGCTTAGAAATTGGAGAGGCTTACAGTGTCCTGACCGTCATTTTGAAATGAATCAGAAACATTTGGAAATGATTTCACTCGGGGGTATTCAACTCCGGTCCTGGGGGGCCGCAGTGGCTGCAGGTTTTCATTCTAACCCTTTTCCTAATCAGTGAGCAGTTTTCACTGCTAATGAACTCCTGTTCCCTTCATTTTAATAGCCCTGTTCTTAAGGATTCAGTTCTCTGAATTGATTCGTTTCTTCATTAAATGGCAGCCAAACAGAAATGAGACCTGAAACGAGCCAACAGGTGACCAGCTAAATCGGGGCTTCAGACTCCAACCAGTTTCACAATGAGAAGCTGATTCTTGCTGTTAATTAAACTTACTGTTAGGTCCATCAATATTTGGACAGAGACAACTTGTTTCTCATTTTAGTTCTCTACATCACCACAATGAATTTTAAATGAAACAACTCAGATGCAGTTGAAGTGCAGACTTTCAGTTTTAATTCAGTGGGTTGAACAAAACGATTGCATAAAAATGTGAGGCAACTAAAGTATTTTTTTGTAACACAATCCCTTCATTTCAGGGGCTCAAAAGTAATTGGACAAATTAAATAACTGGAAATAAAATGTTCATTTGTAATACTTGGTTGAAAACCCTTTGCTGGTAATGCCAGTCTGAAGTCTTGAACTCCTGGGCATCACCAGATGCTGGGTTTCCTCCTTTTTAATGCTCTGCCAGGCCTTTACTTTCAGTTGCTGTTTGTTTGTGGGCCTTTCTGTCTGAAGTTTCGTCTTCAGCAAGTGAAATGGCTGCTCAGTTGGGTTAAGATCAGGTGACTGACTTGGCCATTCCAGAATTTTCCACTTCTTTGCTTTAATAAACTCCTGGGTTGCTTCGGCTGTATGTTTTGGGTCATCGTCCATCTGTATCATGAATCAATTTGACGTCATTTAGCTGGATTTGAGCAGACAGTACGTCTCTGAACACCTCAGAATTCATTTGGCTGCTTCAGTCCTGTGTCACCTCATCAATAAACACGAGTGTCCCAGTGCCACTGGCAGCCATCACACTGCCTGCCTCCACCGTGTTTTACAGATGATGTGCTATGCTTTGGATAATGAGCTGTTCCACGCCTTCTCCATACTTTTTTATTGCCATCATTCTGGTAGAGGTTCATCTTGGTTTCATCTGTCCAAAGAATGTTTTTCCAGAACTGTGCTGGCTTTTTTAGATGTTCTTTAGCAAAGTCCAATCTAGCCTTTCTATTCTTGAGGCCTATGAGTGGCTGGCACCTTGCAGTGCACCCTCTGGATTGACTTTCATGCAGTCTTCTCTTTATGGTAGACTTGGACATCGATACACCGACCAAGCCCTGGAGATTGTTGTTCACTTGGTTGGCTGTTGTGAAGGAGGTTCTCTTCACCATGGAAATGATTCTGCGATCATCCACCACTGTTGTCTTCTGTGAACGTCCAGGTCTTTTTGCATTGCTGAGTTCACCAGTGCTTGCTTTCTTTCTCAGGATGTACCAAACTGTAGATTTTGCCACTCGTAATATTGTAGCAATTTCTCGGATGGTTTTTCTGTTTTCGCAGCTTAAGGACGGCTTCTTTCACCTGCATGGAGAGCTCCTTTGACCGCATGTTGTCTGTTCACAGCAAAATCTTCCACATGCAAGCACCATACTGCAAATCAACTCCAGGCCTTTTATCTGTTTAATTGATAAGGACATGACGACGGCTCCTCCTTGAACCGTCACCTTATCGTGGTGGAGGGGTTTGCGTGTCCCAATGATCCTAGGAGCTATGTTGTCCGGGGCTTTATGCCCCTGGTAGGGCCACCCAAGGCAAACTGGTCCTAGGTGAGGGATGAGACAAAGAGCGGTTCAATAAACCTCCAATGAAAATAAAACTTGGACAACGCTTTCCCTTGCCCGACGCTGGTCACCGGGCCCCCTCTGGAGCCAGGCCTGGAGGTGGGGCTCGATGGCGGCGCCTGGTGGCGGGCCTGCACCCATGGGGCTGGCGGGCACAGCCCGAAGAGGTAACGTGGGTCCTCCTCCCCATGGACTCACCACCTATCGGAGGGGCCAAGGAGGTTGGGTGCAATGTGAGTTGGGTGGTGGCCGAAGGCGGGGACCTTGGCGGTCTGATCCTCGGCTACAGAAACTGGCTCTTGGGACGTGGAATGTCACCTCTCTGAAGGGAAGGAGCCTGAGCTAGTGCGCGAGGTCGAGAGGTTCCGCTAGATATAGTCGGACTCACCTCGACGCACAGCTTGGACTCTGGAACCAATCTCCTTGAGAGGGCTGGACTCTCTACCACTCTGGAGTTGCCCGGTGAGAGGCCGAGCAGGTGTGGGCATACTTATTGCCCCCCGACTCGGAGCCTGTGCATTGGGGTTTACCCCGGTGGACGAGAGGGTGGCCTCCCTCCGCCGGGTGGGGAAGGGTCCTGACTGTTGTTTGTGCGTATGCGAACAGCAGTTTGGAGTATCCACCCTTTTGGAGTCTCTGGAGGGTTGCTAGAGGGCATACCTTCTGGGATTCCCTCGTTTTGCTGGGAGACTTCAATGCTCACGTGGGCAATGACAGTGAGACCTGGAAGGGCGTGATTGGGAGGAATGGCCCCGATCTGAACCCGGCGGTGTTTTGTTATTGGACTTCTGTGCTCGTCATGGATTGTCCATAACGAACACCATGTTCAAGCATAAGGGTGTTCATATGTGCACTTGGCACCAGGACACCCTAGGCCTCAGGTCGATGATCGACTTTGTGGTCGTGTGGCCGGACTTGCGCCATATGTCTTGGACACTCGGGTGAAGAGAGGGGCGAGCTGTCAACTGATCACCACCTGGTGGTGAGTTGGGCCGATGGTGGGGAAGATGCCGGTCAGACCTGGTAGGCCCAAGCGTGTTGTGAGGGTCTGCTGGGAACGGCTGGCAGAGTCCCCTGTCAGAAGTAGCTTCAACTCCCACCTCCGCAGAACTTCAACCACGCCCGAGGGAGGTGGGGACATTGAGTCGAATGGGCCATGTTCCGTGCCTCTATTGTTGAGGCGGCTGACCGGAGCTGTGGCCGCAAGGTGGTCGGTGCCTGTCGTGGCGGCAATCCCGAACCCGCTGGTGGACACCGCGTGAGGGATGCCGTCAAGCTGAAGAAGGAGTCCTATAGGACTTTTTTTGTCCTGTGGGTCTCTGGAGGCAGCTGATAGGTACCGGCAGGCCAAGCGGACGCGCGGCCGGTTGTTGCTGAGGCAAAACTCGGGCATGGGAGGAGTTTGAGAGGCCATGGAGAGCGACTTTGGACGGCTGCGAGGAGATTCTGGTCCACCGTCCGGCGTCTCAGAAGGGGGAAGCAGTGCAGTGTCAACACCGTATATGGTGGGGATGGTGCGCTGCTGACCTCGACTTCGGGCGTTATGGGTCGGTGGGAGGAGTACTTCAAGACCTCCTCAATCCCACTAACATGCCTTCCAATGAGGAAGCAGAGCCTGGGGACTCTGAGGTGGGCTCTCCCATCTCTGGGACTGAAGTCACCGAGGTGGTCAAAAACTCCTTGGTGGCAGGGCCCGGGGTGGATGAGATCGCCGGAGTTCCTTAAGGCTCTGGATGTTGTAGGACTGTCTTGGTTGACACGTCTCTGCAACATCGCATGGACATCGGGACAGTGCCTCTGGATTGGCAGACCGGGGTGGTGGTCCCCTCTTTAAAAGGGGACCGGAGGGTGTGTTCCAACTATAGAGGGATCACACTCCTCAGCCTCCCTGGAAAAGTCTATTCGGGGTTCTGGAGAGGAGGGTCCGCCGGATAGTGAACCTCGGATTCAGGAGGAACAGTGTGGTTTTGTCCTGGTCGCGGAACAGTGGACCAGCTCTTCACCCTTAGCAGAGTCCTGGAGGGTGCATGGGAGTTTGCCCGACCGGTCTACATGTGTTTTGTGGACTTGGAAAAGGCATTCGACCGTGTCCCTCGAGAATCCTGTGGGGGTGCTCGGGAGTATGGGGTACCGGACCCCTGATAAGAGCTGTTCGGTCTCTGTACAACCGGTGTCAGAGCTTGGTCCGCATTGCCGCAGTAAGTCAGCCCGTTTCCAGTGAGAGTTGGACTCCGCCAGGGCTGCCCTTTGTCACCGATTCTGTTCATAACTTTTATGGACAGAATTTCTAAGCGCAACCAGGGTGTTGAAGGGGTCGGTTTGGTGGACTCAGGATTGGGTCACTGCTTTTTGCAGATGATGTTGTCCTGTTTGCTTCATCAGGCCGTGATCTTCAGCTCTCTCTGGATCGGTTCGCAGCTGAGTGTGAAGCGGCTGGGATGAGAATCAGCACCTCAAATCCGAGAACATGGGCCTCAGCCGGAAAAGGGTGGAGTGCCCTCTCAGGGTTGGAGGAGAGATCCTGCCCCAAGTGGAGGAGTTCAAGTATCTCGGGGTCTTGTTCACGAGTGAGGGAAGAATGGAGCGTGAGATCGACAGGCGGATCGGTGCGGCATCCGCAGTGATGCGGGCTCTGCATCGGTCTGTCGTGGTGAAAAAGGAGCTGAGCCGTAAGGCAAAGCTCTCAATTTACCAGTCGATCTACGCTCCTACCCTCACCTATGGTCATGAGCTATGGGTAGTGACCGAAAGAACGAGATCGCGAATACAAGCGGCTGAAATGAGTTTCCTCCGCAGGGTGTCTGGGCTTTCCCTTAAAGATAGGGTGAGAAGCTCAGTCATCAGGGAGGGGCTCAGAGTAGAGCTGCTGCTCCTCCGCATCGAGACGAGTCAGATGAGGTGGCTCAGGCATCTGATCAGGATGCCTCCTGGACACCTCCCTGGTGAGGTGTTCCGGGCACGTCCAACCGGGAGGAGGCCCCGGGGAAGACCCAGGACACGCTGGAGGGACTATGTCTCCCGGCTGGCCTGGGAACGCCCTTTGGGATTCTCCCGGAAGAGCTGGAAGAAGTGGCGGGAGAGGGAAGTCTGGGCTCTCTGCTTAAGCTGCTACCCCCGCGACCCGACCTCGGATAAGCGGAAGAGAATGGATGGATGGATGGATGGACATGACGACGGACTTGAACACACCTGCCATGAAATAGCCTTTGAGTCAATTGTCCAATTACTTCTGAGCCCCTGAAATGAAGGGATCGTGTTAATAAAACACTTTAGTTGCCTCACATTTTTATGCAATCGTTTTGTTCAACCACTGAATTAAAGCTGAAAGTCTGCACTTCAACTGCATCTGAGTTGTTTCATTTAGAATTCATTGTGGTAATGGACAGAAATAAAATGAGAAAAAAGTCGTCTCTGTCCAAATATTGATGGACCTAACTGTATTATTTAATTCAATGGCTTGTTGCTGCTCTCACTCTACCACAGCGACGTTTCCAGAACTGTTGATTTTTCTGTTTTTTTCTAAGACCACCCTCACAATGTGAGCTGAGAGATCAGCCTTACTGAGACCTCCACCTTTCTTTATTTTCACATATTTTGTGACGGGCACAGGTGAGCTGGTCATTTTGGATTCTTGTTTTGTGGCTCGTTATTGTTTGGCTGCTAATTAAGAAAAAGGAAACAACTGAGGGGCCTGAGTCAAGGTAATTAAAATGAAGGCAAAAGAAGGTAATTAGCAGTAAAAACTGGTCACTAAATAAGAAGAGGGTTAGAATGAAAACCTGCAGCCACTGCGGCCCTCCGGGACCGGAATTCGACACCTGTGGTTTAACTGAATAAGCAAACTTAAAGAAATGTAACAAGATTTAAGGTTTGAACAGAACTTTTCTTGTGTAAACTCTTTTACTTTGAATGTTAACTAAAACTTTTAAAAACGAAGGTATTTTGTCTGCGGAATCATTTCAGCGTGTCAGCCTTTTGTTGAATCCCATTTTTATACTGGAGCTACTGAACTTTGATAATTTTGGAAAGGACGCAGCTACATTTTCCATTTCGCAAATTTCAGTCGGGCTGTCTTGCAGTGTGAGTAGTCTCATTGATCCCAGCATATTGTACATCAGGTGTTTCCGTGGCCATGTTCATTTTCAAATTTTTGATTTCAAAAATCTAAATATCGTATAGAAAAGTCGATACAACTAAATGGCCAAATACAAAAACATTTTGTGAAACCTTTACAGGAAGAACCCGAAACAAAAACACACACCTAACGGTAAATTACTTAGACTTCGTACTTCTAAATCTTTAAAATAAATCGACAGACAGGCAGGTCTGTCTGCGCCTCGACTATCCGCGTGTCCAGTTACGCCTTTTGTCTTTTCTTTGTACTATCAGAGCACGAGTCAGGAACGCAACTCCTTTCCTTGTTAATAATTTGAGAAGCCTTTGGTCATCGTGTTTTTTTGAACGGGTAAAACCGTCCGTGTCGGGTTGTGTACACATACGCACACTACCGGTCCAAACTTTTAGATCACCTCCGTTTGTCTTCTGATGTAATCAGTTGAAATGCAGTGAATGACTTCAAATGGTGAAAAGTAATCGGCAGAAGTTGGGACACCTGTGTAAATTGTTTCCTTCAAGTTGCAAGGCTTCATTTCCTTGAATCGCTGCAGGACGTCTGTAGGTTGTCATCTATTAGTTGCTCCCTGCTGAAGGCCCATTTGTAATATTCTGAAATTTCCTTTTTTTTCAGTTTTTGCTAACCTAAATTTTAAATTTCAACCTCTGGTAGTTTACTGCATACCTTGTCACCATTTTAGGTCATTCATTGCATTTCAACAGAATACACTGGAAGAAAAACTGAGGCGTTGTAAAACTTTTGACGGGTATGTGTACAGTCGGCACCCGCGTCCTGACAGGTCCTTCGGACCGGAGGTCTTTGCACAGTTTGAGTACAAACACACGACGGGTGACTCGATCGTGCAATGCGTGTAGTCATTTGCCCACGATTTCTAAAAATCGCACAGGTAATGCATAGCATAAGCGTCCAGCACCATCTTAGTAGCAGAGAGGAACAGATGGACAGACAGAAGCAGGCTTATCGTCTGAACCGTCAAACGTAGGTTGTCAGTTGTAGCCAATGTAAAGAGTACAAATGGATCTCTAAATCGGTTGTTTTTCTGCACAACACTAGGAACTGTACAGTCATGCCGAGCAAGCGTCTTTAATTTGTTAAATGACTGTGGCTTAACTGTAGACTGTCGGCAACCCTGAGGCCACAGCCCAAGACATTCTTCTGTCTGACCTGCCATTTAACGCATCGTGCTGGCCATTCCTCTTACAATTTGGGAACGGCGCTTGTGTCTGGAGTGTTTCCAGATTGACTTGAATTGTCTGAGTACGGCTGCATCTGTTCTGTGCATTTGTGCCTGCTTTTCCCAAATGTGAATGTATGATTTTAGTTCATTCACTTATTTCACTTCATTTTAGATATCGTAATTTGTGCCCCTCTAATAAAGTGTGGGACATCAAACCGCATACAATAACCACGTCAGGTTTACAGGTGGGGGGGCAAAGTACGGAAACGGACTGGCACTTTGGCGAGGCTGTCATGGGGGTGGATCACTCACCCCTACGCAGGGTAGGAGAAAAACCACAGCAGACTTGTGGAGAAGATACAAACTCCACCTGGGCAAGCACAAGGCACAGGAGTAAAACCGAAAATATTAAGTCTGTGAGGCAGCAGATGTGACCTGCAGTACCCCTTTAGTGCCTCTTTAGGGTATGTGCAGGTTTAGGGGGTCATTACTGTCGGGGTATTAACTCCCAACTTCTGACTTCCTTACAATACAATACAATACAAGAAGTACACACAAGAAGTGCCGCAATGGGCTTTAACAGGCCCTGCTTCTTGGCAGCCCCCCAGCCTCAACTCTCTAAGAAGACGAGGAAAAACTCCCAAAAAAAAAAACACCCTTGTAGGGAAAAATGGAAGAAACCTCAAGAAAGGCAGTTCAAAGAGAGACCCCTTTCCAGGTAGGATGGGCGTGCAGTGGGGGTCAAAAAGAAAAAGGGGGTCAATACAACACAATACACAGAACAGGACACAAGTCATCCTCAATACAATATAAAAGTGCAATAGAAATATTACAAGTACGGAGCAGAATTTAACAGTAGATGATATCCCATAATACGATTTGGATTTGTTTAGAGTCATGGAGACCTCCGCCATCAAGCTGCCTCCCCCTGTTGGCCATTCCACAGCTGAGTCAGTGCTGGGCCAGCCAATCCGATGAAAGGACCCCTCTACCCCACAATTCCTACGATCCTCCATCAGGGATGACTTTACTTTAGGCAGGCAGAACAACTTGGCAGGTGGGCCGTGGCACTAAGTGGCACATTTGAGCACCGAGAAGAGAAACAGAATAGGTGAGGATTAGTATCAAATTCTAACTCTCATGTTACTTATGATTTAGTTCTAATGACTAACAACAGAAGTGCAGTCTGTACTGTTAATCAGCAGCTCTAGTCAGGGTGTGCTAAACTGAAGTCGCGAGTCTTCAGCTGGGATTTAATAGCTGAGACCGAAGGGGCGTCTCTTATAGTCGCAGGCAGACCAGTCCACAGTTTAGAGGTCCTGTAACTAAAAGCTCAACCTCCCACTGTTATTTTATTAATTCTTGGAATCAAAAAACAGACCAGCATCTTGAGATCTTAATGTGCTGTCTGGTTTGTAAGTCACGATAAGTTCAGACAAGTAAGCCAGACTTCAGCCATTTAATGCTTTATATGTTAAAAGGAGGATTTTGAAATCGGCCCTAAACTTAACCAGGAGCCAGTGTAAGGATTTAAGAACTGGAGTTATGTGTTCGTAGTTTCCTGTTCTTGTAATAATTGCCTGAAGAATCTAAGAATACAAGTCAAGTCAAGTTGGGGAGCCTGCACTGGCACAGCGTGTTGCCACACCCACTACACGACGAAACAACTCGGGATCCCGGCTTGCAACCCCCCAGGCAGACATGCAGTCCAGTCCTACCCTCTAGAAATGACCCTCTATCTGCCGCAGCCAGGTGTCACGTGGGTGACCCCTTGGCTTGGTCCAGCCACTCGGGTCCCCAACAATGAGGATCTTATGAGCTGATCACCCTCGGGGAAACGCGCCACATGGTCGTAGTGCCGTAACTGACACTCCCTCACAATGTAGGTCATGTGCCTCATTCAGGACTCCATAAGCAACACAAAGTCAAACCAGCGGGACCTAAGGATCCAGAGAGACACACATGAAGGAGTCCAGTCTTCACCTCAGGTCACCAGATAGCGTCCATGTCTCGCAAACATATAGCAAGACAGGAAGCGCCAGGACTCAATGACTTGGACCTTTGTCCTTATACAGAGATATCGGGAGCGCCACACACCCCTTTCCAGTGACCTCATGACGTCACCCCCATGCTCTCCCAATCCGTCTACTGACCAAGAATACTAAGAATACACAATTTACTTATTTGGCTGACACCTATATCCAAGGTGGCATTTATGATACGCTCCGTCCTGGGTGTGACGTTAATCTGCGTCCAGCTCTGCAAGTTGGCTCTCTAACCTGCAGGGAAAAAGCCTGGTGGTTGGTGACAGGATTGGATTCCACTCCATCTGAACTGGTGTGGTGCTGAGGTGTCACCCGTCGCATGGCTGCACTCGGGTCCTAATCTGGGATCCTGAGTTGGTGTGTCACGTGGTGGGTGCGGCAGTGCGCTGTATCAGCGTGTGCTCCTCTCCTTTACTGGTTCCATTTCTTTTTTGGTTTTTAAGTCGGAGCACAGGCAGGTCAAGTGAGTAGAAGAAGAGTTATTAGTGGGATTTGAACCCACAACCTCAGGGTTCAAAGTCTTAAAGCCTTAACCACTACACCACACTGCCTTTATCTGTGAATTTTATCCCAACTATAAAATGAGAGTTCTGGTTTGCCTTGAAGTGGCATAAGATTCTGAACAGACTGAAGACACTGGAGTTCAAACAAGTGTCTGGCTGACTTGTCCCCTTTTCTGGCCCTAAACCAGCTCTGTGATTCTGCATCATTAACAGACAGAAGGGAACGATGACATTTTTAAATCTGTTTTAGATTCCACGGGTGGTAATCAAGACGTTTTCAGCCTGAATCTGGAAGGGGGCTGATTTTGTAAATGACCTAAGATTAACTCCTTTGTCCTAAACCACATGAATTATGAGCTTCTAGCGTCTGAGGTGTATAACATTGGTTTCCCATTTCAGAACCAAGTCGGCGTGGATGCCAAAAAACACAAAATCAAGTGTTCGCGTTTATTTCCATACTTAGCCTTGTTTCTGTCGGATTAGGTGCTGATTCATTCCTGTTATTCCAGGAGGGAGGTTTGAAAGCAATGACAGTTGCGATCAGACATCACTACGTCTGGAATTTGCCTTTTGGGACATTCCAGACCTCTTGACCTCCTCTCATTTTTTTTCCCCCCATTCACTTGAAGTGCATAAAACACGAATGCAAAGTGAGCGTCTTAATGGAACCAATGAGAGACAAACGTGCAAAGGCCTTCATGCTGGTCGTATGTGCTCCAGAGTTTAAAAAAGAAAAGAAAATGTGAGATGGAAACTTAGAGCTACAATTTCATCTTTGTGCATCATAATTAGTAAGTGCATTTATGTATCCATATATGGGGTCTGCCGTTTACTGAAACTGCTGCTTCCTACGATGTAACAACAATCACATTTCACACAGTTACACTGGAACTGCTGAAAACAATGAAATACAAAAAAAAAAACCTGCTTTTCTGTCATAGGATGAGACCTTAGGGTGAGAATTAAATAAAGTGAGCCTGGGACCGTGGATCTCAGAGTTAGAAGGAAAGAGGCCGACTCAGCAGCAACTTTTATTTCTAGAGCACGTTTTCATACAAATGACGTAACTCAAAGTGCTTTACAAGATGAAGAGAAAAAAGACAAAATATAAAAATAAAATTAGCCAATACTAATTAACATAGAAAAAAAATAAGGTCTGATGGCCAGGAAGGACAGAAGAAAACAAACAAATAAAATCTGCAGGGGTTCCGAGGCCACGAGACCACCCAGCCCATACTAGGCATTCTACCTAACATAAGTGACCTCAATCAGTCCTCATGGTATTCAGGCTTCAGGTGGAAGAACTTGATGATGACGGTCATGTGGACTTCAATGTAGGGACATCACGGTGCTTTGATCAGGTGGTGGGAGCGCAGATTATCACCACAGAAAACCGGAAAAAGAACAGAAGAGAAAGTAGGGGTGAGTACGGATTGTGGAGCCACCAGGAATAATATGATAATTCAATGAATATACAGAGTATCAGGATTACACTAAAATGAAGCCGTGAGAAAGCCACATTACAGTAATGAGTTTTTTCGCAGTTTTTGTGCTCCACCATATCAGCCTGGCGACTTTCTATCACCCACTCCAGAGACTCCAAAAAGGGTGGATACTCCAAACTGCTGTTCGGCGCATACGCACAAACAACAGTCAGGACCCTTCCCCCCACCCGAAGGCGGAGGGAGGCCACCCTCTCGTCCACCGGGGTAAACCCCAATGCACAGGCTCGAGTCGGGGGCAATAAGTATGCCCACACCTGCTCGGCGCCTCTCACCGGGGGCAACTCCAGAGTGGTAGAGAGTCCAGCCCCTCTCAAGAAGATTGGTTCCAGAGTCCAAGCTGTGCGTCGAGGTGAGTCCGACTATAACTAGCCAGAACCTCTCGACCTCGCGCACTAGCTCAGGCTCCTTCCCCTTCAGAGAGGTGACATTCCACGTCCCAAGAGCCAGTTTCTGTAGCCGAGGATCATACCGCCAAGGTCCCCGCCTTCGGCTACCACCCAACTCACACTGCACCCAACCTCCTTGGCCCCTCCCATGGGTGGTGAGCCCATGGGGAGGAGGACCCACATTACCTCTTTGGGCTGTGCCCGGCCGAGCTCCATGGGTGCAGGCCCAACCACCAGGCGCTCGCCATCGAGCCCCACCTCCAGGCCTGGCTCCAGAGGGGGGCCCCGGTGACCCGCGTCCGGGCAAGGGAAAACGTCGTCCAAAGGTTTCGCTCATCATTGGAGGTTTGTTGAACCGCTCTTTGTCTCATCCCTCACCTAGGACCAGTTTGCCTTGGGTGGCCCTACCAGGGGCATAAAGCCCCGGACAACATAGCTCCTAGGATCATTGGGACACGCAAACCCCTCCACCACGATAAGGTGACGGTTCAAGGAGGAGTACCTTCTGGGGATTCCCTCGTTTTGCTGGGAGACTTCAATGCTCACGTGGGCAATGACAGTGAGACCTGGAAGGGCGTGATTGGGAGGAATGGCCCCCCCGATCTGAACCCGAGCGGTGTTTTGTTATTGGACTTCTGTGCTCGCCACGGATTGTCCATAACGAACACCATGTTCAAGCATAAGGGTGTTCATATGTGCACTTGGCACCAGGACACCCTAGGCCTCAGGTCGATGATCGACTTTGTGGTCGTGTCGTCGGACTTGCGCCATATGTCTTGGACACTCGGGTGAAGAGCGGGGCGGAGCTGTCAACTGATCACCACCTGGTGGTGAGTTGGCTTCGATGGTGGGGAAGATGCCGGTCAGACCTGGTAGGCCCAAACGTGTTGTGAGGGTCTGCTGGGAACGGCTGGCAGAGTCCCCTGTCAGAAGTAGCTTCAACTCCCACCTCCGGCAGAACTTCAACCACGTCCCGAGGGAGGTGGGGACATTGAGTCCGAATGGGCCATGTTCCGTGCCTCTATTGTTGAGGCGGCTGACCGGAGCTGTGGCCGCAAGGTGGTCGGTGCCTGTCGTGGCGGCAATCCCGAACCCGTTGGTGGACACCGCGGTGAGGGATGCCGTCAAGCTGAAGAAGGAGTCCTATAGGACTTTTTTGTCCTGTGGGTCTCTGGAGGCAGCTGATAGGTACCGCAGGCCAAGCGGAACGCGGCTTCGGTTGTTGCTGAGGCAAAAACTCGGGCATGGGAGGAGTTTGGAGAGGCCATGGAGAACGACTTTCGGACGGCTTCGAGGAGATTCTGGTCCACCGTCCGCGCCTCAGGAGGGGGAAGCAGTGCAGTGTCAACACCGTATATGGTGGGGATGGTGCGCTGCTGACCTCGACTCGGGACGCTGTGGGTCGGTGGGAGGAGTACTTCGAAGACCTCCTCAATCCCACTAACATGCCTTCCAATGAGGAAGAAGAGCCTGGGGACTCTGAGGTGGGCTCTCCCATCTCTGGGACTGAAGTCACCGAGGTGGTCAAAAACTCCTTGGTGGCAGGGCCCGGGGTGGATGAGATCGCCCGAGTTCCTTAAGGCTCTGGATGTTGTAGGACTGTCTTGGTTGACACGTCTCTGCAACATCGCATGGACATCGGGGACAGTGCCTCTGGATTGGCAGACCGGGGTGGTGGTCCCCTCTTTAAAAAGGGGGACCGGAGGGTGTGTTCCAACTATAGAGGGATCACACTCCTCAGCCTCCCTGGAAAAGTCTATTCGGGGGTTCTGGAGAGGAGGGTCCGTCGGATAGTCGAACCTCGGATTCAGGAGGAACAGTGTGGTTTTCGTCCTGGTCGCGGAACAGTGGACCAGCTCTTCACCCTTAGCAGAGTCCTGGAGGGTGCATGGGAGTTTGCCCGACCGGTCTACATGTGTTTTGTGGACTTGGAAAAGGCATTCGACCGTGTCCCTCGGGGAATCCTGTGTGGGGTGCTCCGGGAGTATGGGGTACCGGACCCCTGATAAGAGCTGTTCGGTCTCTGTACAACCGGTGTCAGAGCTTGGTCCGCATTGCCGCAGTAAGTCGAGCCCGCTTCCAGTGAGAGTTGGACTCCGCCAGGGCTGCCCTTTGTCACCGATTCTGTTCATAACTTTTATGGACAGAATTTCTAGGCGCAGCCAGGGTGTTGAAGGGGTCCGGTTTGGTGGACTCAGGATTGGGTCACTGCTTTTTGCAGATGATGTTGTCCTGTTTGCTTCATCAGGCCGTGATCTTCAGCTCTCTCTGGATCGGTTCGCAGCTGAGTGTGAAGCGGCTGGGATGAGAATCAGCACCTCCAAATCCGAGAGCATGGTCCTCAGCCGGAAAAGGGTGGAGTGCCCTCTCAGGGTTGGGGGAGAGATCCTGCCCCAAGTGGAGGAGTTCAAGTATCTCAGGGTCTTGTTCATGAGTGAGGGAAGAATGGAGCGTGAGATCGACAGGCGGATCGGTGCGGCATCCGCAGTGATGCGGGCTCTGCATCGGTCTGTTGTGGTGAAAAAGGAGCTGAGCCGTAAGGCAAAGCTCTCAATTTACCAGTCGATCTACGCTCCTACCCTCACCTATGGTCATGAGCTATGGGTAGTGACCGAAAGAACGAGATCGCGAATACAAGCGGCTGAAATGAGTTTCCTCCGCAGGGTGTCTGGGCTTTCCCTTAAAGATAGGGTGAGAAGCTCAGTCATCAGGGAGGGGCTCAGAGTAGAGCTGCTGCTCCTCCGCATCGAGAGGAGTCAGATGAGGTGGCTCGGGCATCTGATCAGGATGCCTCCTGGACACCTCCCTGGTGAGGTGTTCCGGGCACGCCCAACCGGGAGGAGGCCCGGGAAGACCCAGGACACGCTGGAGGGACTATGTCTCCCGGCTGGCCTGGGAACGCCTTTAGGATTCTCCCGGAAGAGCTGGAAGAAGTGGCCGGGAGAGGGAAGTCTGGGCCTCTCTGCTTAAGCTGCTACCCCCGCGACCCGACCTTGGATAAGCGGAAGAGGATGGATGGACTTTCTATCAGTAAACTCGTATTCCAGATCTGAGGTGCATAACAGCAGAAGGCCGCCCGCCTCACCACTTCTGTTAAGTTTAACTCTCGGGATGATAAGCAGACACTCATTTGAAGATCTAAGGTTACGATTTGGAGTGTAAGGTGAAAGACGTTTTGAGATATAAGATGGAGCAGATGATTGGAGGCTTTGTAAACCATCATCAGTATTTTAAAGTCAATTCTAAATGGCACAGGTAACCAGTGTAGTGACGCTAAGACTGGAGTGATGTGCTCGGATTTTCTTTTCCTAGTTAAGATTCTAGCAGATCCATTCTGCACTCGTTGTAATCGATTGATGTATTTTTTGGGTGGTCCTGAGAGGAGTGTATTACAGAAATCTAATTATTATAACTAACTAATTTCTCAGCATCTTGTAATGCTATAAGAGGTCTAACTTTTGTTATATTTCTTAAGTGGAAAAAATGCGGTCCTGGTAATCTGATTAATATGTGATTTATAATTGAGGTCAGAGTCAATAGTTACCCCTAAATTCTTTACCTCCGTCTTGACTTTCAATCCTAATACATCAAGTTTATTTCTAATACCCTCATTATATCCATTTTTGTCAATCGCTAAAATTTCTGTTTTCTCCTTATTTAGTCTGAGACGATTACTCCTCATCCATTCAGAAACACAAGTAAGACATTGGGGTCAGTGAACCAAGAGAGTCGGGGTCATCAGGCGCTATTGATAAATACGGTTGTGTGTCATCAGCATAGCTGTGGTGGCTCACATTATGCCTTGAGGTAATCGGACCTCATGGAAATGTGGAGATCGAAAAGAGCAGCAGACCCCGGAGAGACCATTGTGGACCACCACATAGAATATCAACAACAACTTCTATTTGTATAGCACATTTCCATACAAAGCATTAACTCAAAGTGTGTTTACGAGATGTCAAAGAGAAAGTTACAAAAAAAGAAAAACAAATAAGATTAGGCAATAATATTAAAGATAAAGTAACAAAGAAAAAATGAAACAAATGAATCTAAATGAGCTTACAAAACAGACAGATATCAAGTAGAAGAGTAGCGTCCTTACATCACAACACGGTACATAAATTTCTAAGAATGAGTTCTGTGATAAGGTCAGAAGAGGCAATGGCTAAACTGCAATCGGGAGCTGCTTATGCCACCCAAGTTTTAGAATTTATTTCCACCATTATTAAGGGATTTTCATTTATGGATGCCCAAGATAATTTTAACAAGTTAGACGATGTCGGCATGGCGTCACATTCAGGCGTGTTTGGCGACCAAGTAAACCGATATGAAAGTTGGCGCATTCTGCACTTTCTATTTATAGGGTGGTTCAGATCTAATTATGCAATTTTCATTACGCTATAACTTATTAAGTGTATTACATAGAAAATCACCTGAAAAATCCCAGACCATCGAGAAGTGTGTGAACTGACGACATGAAGAATCGTCTTCGCACCGAACTGGAGTCGTCCCCGCATAAATCAAAATCATCCAGACGATCTGGATCTGCATAATTAGATCTGGACCACCCTGTACTTCATCCAAGAGTCAGTTATTCAATTTTGTTTATGAAATATTTTTGTAACAATGAGTCCTAATCAAACCAGATAGCGATAACAGAAAGCAATTCCAGGTGTGAGTAGACGACATTAAATGTGTGCTTTTTAACAGCGGAGTTCAAAATGGAGCACAAAGAGGCTCAGTGAGTTTCATACACAGCCGACTGCAATTCAAGTGATGGGACAATCTGTCGACATGGAGGGTCTCTCACTAATCGTTTTTAAACAGAATATTTTTGAAAATATACCCAGTAGAGTCTTATCCAATAATTAGCAATTGAAAAAAACGTTTTCGTCCAGCAGCACGTCCTATTTTTTTTAGTTATGATGTTCTTGTGTTCCAGCATTTAAAACACAAGTTTGGTCTCGAGAAAAGCGAAGCCAAAATGAAGGAACGTGTTTCTGTTGGCCCCGAAATCCGTGAACTGATGCTTGATGAGGAGTTCAAAAGGAAACTGAAGCCCACCGAATCGGCACCCTCATTCATGCGGGTTGTCCAGAATTTTCTTGGCACTCACAGAGCAGAGAATAACGCTGAGCTTGTGGAGAACCTGCTGAAAGCGTATCAGCTTACGGGAGGCCGAATGTAACTGAAGACGCATTTTTTACATTCTCATCTCGACTTTTTTCCCCCAAATCTGGGTGATGTCAGTGAGGAGTATAGGGAAAGATTTCATCAAGGTGATGGAAAACTGATATTGGGGGAAAAATTCACTCCGAGCATGATGGGTGGCTACTGTTGGTTCTTGCAAAGAGAGACAGATGTGCGATACAAGCGCAAAAGTGCGTGCCTCCGACATTTCTGGGCACGCTGACCTCACTTTTATATTGAGGTAAATTGACATAAATATTCTTTAATGTGTCTCTGGTATCGTCTTCTAGTTTGGTTTCAGAATAAACACATCAAAGCAATCTTGGTGGGACAGAGTCCAAACTCCAGATATCGTGTTGGTACAGTATACCGTATTTACGTGTGTACCATGCGCACATTTTTTCCTAAAAATTAGCATTAGAAAATCAGGTGCATGTCAAGCACGAGGAAATGTAATTCTGCAATCCGGTTGATTTTGCGACTTCTCTCATTCTCTCTCGCTCGCTCTCGCACACTCGCGCTCTATCTCTCTCTTGCTTGCTCGCACTCTCGATCACGCGCTCTCTCTCTCTCTAAACGCTTCCTATACAATCACAACGCGCGTCATACACGGGGCAGAACGATTTTTGTGATTTTCTTTGTAAAAATTAGGGTGCGCGTCTTACACGAGGGCGCGTGGTACTCTTAGTAAATACGGTATTATATTGATAAAGAGTCAAAACGTCAAAGATGCGTATTTCAAAAACCTGATGTGCTAGCTGAATGTATGAAATTGGTGTAAAAACCTTAATAGATAGCTGCTCTGAAGTTTTTTTTGTAGACCAATGTTATTAATATTACTTAAAACAGAATAATTACCATATTTGTCGCTCCATAAGACACATCTTACCATAGGACCCACCTAGGTTTAGAGGAGGAAATCAAGAAAAAAAATATTCTGAACCAAACGGTGTACTGATATATTTAATATTAACGTGAAAATATGCCGACGAAAGAAGAGAAGAAGCAGGCCACTCGGCAAGCGCATCAACCTCTGAGCAAACAAATGCTAAACGTACAGAGAAGGAGAAGTAGGAATGCTCACGTCAAGTGTATTCGTGCAGTGCACCGTTACTGTCTAGTGATATATCAAATCCAACGTCTGTCTGTATGTCTGTCCGCTTTTCACGGATTGAGATCAAGTTTTTTTTCTATAACTTGCTTGAACATTCCGGTTGATTTTGCGACTTCTCTCATTTCGCTGTGTATCAGAGTTTCCTTGCGGTACCGATTTATTTGCGTAAATACGGGCCAAGCGGAGGGGCTTTCCTCACTCACTCGCCAGCTTCAGGGCGTATTCCTTAACTCCGCTTAGCTAGCAAATGAGAGATTGGCCTCAGCTGATTCGACAGGTCAGCGGTTGTATCTGGGAGTGTCAGGCGGCTCTCTGCCCTCTCCCAGGTCCAGGTGATGGGCAGAGGTGGATGGAAACTGACCAGACGCCCCGAGATTCAGCAGTAAAGTGGGACATTTAAGCCTCCCCAGGGGTTTCTCGTGGGCCTACCACTTCCTCTTCTAACAGCTGTCGCTACCGCTGATAGGTCAGGTAATACACATCACAGTCTGTGACGCAATATTTGCTCCATAAGACGCACAGACATTTCCACCCACTTTTGGGGAAAAAAAGTGCGTCTTATGGAGCGAAAAATGCGGTACTTAAAATGATATAAAAAGCTAAGAACTTGTATAACGGGAATATGAAAGGGGACCGTGATCTTAATGAGGCTGAAGAATAAGCTTGTGAAGTAGTCGCCAACTTCAGCCTTGTGTAACCTTAAAGATTTTAATTCCAGTCTGAAGATACGCAGAAGTAAAAGCGGCTGCTCGGGTATGGACTCACCATAACGCGTGCTCAGTCTTCAGTGTGTTACACCGTTAACAAATCAACGTGGCGTCAACTGTAATCCTTTCAGTGGCCAGTGGGGTTCAAAACAACCCATGATTGTCGCGTGGTGTGACACGCAGGTAACAATCTGAAGAGCCGGGTTTCGCAGAACTCATACAAGGAACGTTCACAAAGTCTCCGCACTTTTATATTTTCGTTGGAAACGGTGATGGTGGATGGAGTAGTAAGTGGGCATTAAAATGTTGGTACAACGCTGGGAAAATTGCATCGCAAATGAAGGGGACTACTGTAGAAAAGTGAAGTCATTTGTGTTTGAAATTCTTAATAAACAGAGTTTTAGTGCAGAAAATTTTTGAACGTCTCTCGTACACGTGTGTGAAATCTGTCCCCCTCGGATTTCTGACGATTAAATAAAATATTTACCATTGGTCAGGGGCCAATTGTTTAAATTAAGAGTTCCCAAAGTGGTCGATATCGACCCCCTGGGGCTGATTTGAACTTTCTAGGGGTGTCGATAGTTTCAATAAAAAAATGTGGGGATCAACGACAGCAAAAATAGACCCCCTTACTACTGCTATTTGTTTGTTACTTCAAAATATCTCTGATTCCAATAGGTTCCTAATTAAGAAGTCAAATAATTCCAAAAAATACGTTTTTGATAAAAACACATTACATACCAAACTTGCAAACGAAAAGGTAAAATGTGCCATTAAAAGAGTCACACGTGAGAATGCATGAAAATGCATGGAGCACAAACATGTCTGTGCATCGTCTTATCGAACGTATCAAAGCAAGTACGGACCTGAAAAACCGTTGCGGTGGGATGAGACGACGGATATTCGATATTAGCAGAATCTACCAGTCATGTACGGTCATGCTTTCATAAAACACTAGAAATTGGTTCGTTTGATGTGACATGTACTTGTTTGTGATTTGAACTTTGAATAGAATTATTTATTGAGGTGCAGTACTACGAAAAAGAAAATCAGAGGACACAGTTTATTTATTCGAGTTTGAACAAAAATCTTCTGTTTCAAGTAAGTACATACTTTGTTTTTTTTATCACGGGGCTGTCAATTGTTTGTTAATAAACGTTTTTATTTCTTCAGATAATAACAGGACTGAACCAAAAAAGAAATGCAGACAGTACAGCTTGGACTATTTGTACTTATTTTGAATTTACATATTTATTTCATAAATGTCAACAATGTAAAAAAAACTCGTATTTTTTTTTTGCTTTAATTTTCGATATTAAATGTTGCACAAGATAATGCCATCTTCTGTAGTCCTTTTATCTTTTTCAATCATTAATTACAATTGATTAAAATGAAAAGTTTGATATCTAGTGAAATATTTAATATCGAGTACTGTACAAATTTATTAATTTGAGTAAGTAAAGTAAACGACTAGGGGTCGGCGGTTTTAACAGTTTTGGTAAAGGGGTCTGCGGCCGAAAAAAGTTTGGGAACTCTTGGTCTAAAGGATAGGCAAGGCAGTCAGGGGTTTGCCACGCTTGCTGGTGTATGTCAGGGGCTGAGCGCCAGATGCCACTGCCATTGCTATACCCGTCTTGTGTTTATATCAGTTAGGGCAGCTGCACCTTTCCCATTAATTAGCTGCGCGTTAACCACGTCGGTTCTTTACGATGATAATCCGATGATAATATTGTTCAGTTACGCTTATTTATACTTACACAACGGTTTTATATACTCGCGTATAAGTCAAAGTTGGGTGAAGCAGGGGATCCGCCAGCTAAAGGGAGAAGGCACCGGGATTTTCAAAGGGGTCTGTGCCCAGCCTGTTTTTAACCTCGTTTTAATTGGATTTATTTATTGAATTCTTTTTTTAACCTCCACATTACATCTGATTTTATGGATTATTTCTTTCTGGATTTATTTGGACGCTGTTTAGGTTTCGTTTTAAATAACTTTGCACCTTCCCCTTGCTTTGTTTGGTGTCCTCATTGTCCAGCTCATCCGGTTCCATTACCGACGGGGTTGGGTGGAGCAGGACCCGCGTCGTCACAGTCTGCCAGTCACCAGCTCCACAACATGATGCTGCCACCACCATGCTTGACTGTTGAAAGTGGCAAGTAGTGTCTGGTTTCCTTCAGATGTGACGCTATTCTCGGCTTCACCAGACGGGCACTGTATATGTTAGTTTCTCACAGTCTGAGGGTCCTTTAGGTGCCTCTTTGCAAACCCCAAGTGGGCTTTTATGTGTCTTCTGTCTCAACACCCTGCCATAAAGCCCAGATCAGTGGAGCGTTGCAGTGCTGGCTGTCCTTCTGGAGGTGTCACCCATCTTCACACACAGCAACTGGTGGGTTCTTGGTCACCAATTTCATTAAGGCTCTTCACCCATGATTGCTCAGTTTGGCCTGGTGGCCAGATGTAAGAAGAGTTGTAGTTGTTCCAAACGTATCCCTTTAAGAATTATTGGGGCTGCTGTACTTTTGAAAACCTTTAATGCTTCATTCATTTTTTGAGACCTTTCCATGGAGCTGTGCCTTGACGTAAACCCGTCTGTTGAGTTTTGCAGGAAATTTGACCTCATGGCTTGGTTGTTGCTCACCTGATGTGGCTTTCTATAGATGTGATTATCCAAATCAAGTCCAGTCAATTGAATTGACCACAGGTGGACACCAAACATCTCAACATTGATCCAATAGAGTGGGATGCATCTGATCAGAAACAAAGGGTCTGCATGCCTGGCCCTTTGGGTGGTGGTGAAAAAGGGGTGAGTGGCAGGCACGGCACCTCAAAATGGCAGAGTCTGAGATGCAGGCTTTATGAGAATGTGATCGAGAGTGGAAGCACCGGCCACGAAAGGATAAGACACACAAGGATACTGAAGGAAGGTGTAGGAGGAATGTTGAAAGTTGTCATTAAACACAGGAAATATCTGCAAAAATATTAATGATGTTTTACAGCAGGTAATGGGGGCCGCATCTACAATTAGTGGTAGTCAAAAAGCGGGTAAGTGGCAGGCAAGGTGCCTTGAAGTGACAGAGAATGCGATCGAGAGAGAAGAAGTTCCAGGCCAAGAGAGGTTGAGACTCACAAGAATACTGAAGGAAGGTGGAGGAGGAACGCTGAGAGTCGTCTTTAAACACAGGAAATATGATGTTTTTACAGCAGGTAATGGGGGGGCTTCTCTGACCATTGGTGGTAGTCATAAAGTAGACAGGAGCCAAGCAAACCACCTCGAAATGACAAGAGTCTGAGAAGAATGCGATTAAGAGAGAGTAAGCGCCCGTCCGGAAAGGGAGAACAAACGCTAACGGTACACCTAAGGCAAGAGACATAAAATATCAAATATTTAAAATGTATTCTATTAACCAATTTTAGCAGGTAACGGGGTAGTTTACAGTAATAGATATATTTATTATATGTGTATGCAGGAAGCATTTCACCTTAAAGTTAGAAGAGTACAATTTGAAACTCTAGAATATCCTTCTTAAAGGTCCAGCAGCAGTCAACATGCATACTGGGACTCCACTTGCTTTGGTCTCGCTTTTCCATTTCAGAAATGTCCCGATGACACCGTCTGCCATGATCGTCACGGACCACTCTGGGATTTCCAGGGGGAAAAAGTCCAGTTGAGAATTCATCCGTCCATCCATCATCCAACCCGCTATATCCTAACTACAGGGTCACGGGGGTCTGCTGGAGCCAATCCCAGCCAGCACAGGGCGCAAGGCAGGAAACAAACCCCGGGCAGGGCACCAGCCCACCGCAGGTTGAGAATCTAGGAAAGGAATTTTTCTAAAGACATGTTAGTCTAGAAATGACACCTCAATAAGGACTTATATACTAAATATACAGTATAAAAGAAAAATCAGCACAAAAAAATACTTTGAGTACGTCCCTAAGGTTGCTCTGTGCTGACCATAAATGAACGTCAGATTTGAATTCCGTGACACCTGAAACCACTTAATGAAAACTGCATTTGTTCCTTACTAAGATGAAAGACAGCAAAATCCATCCATTATCCAACCCACTATAGCCTAACTACAGGGTCACTGGGGTCTGCTGGAGCCAATCCCAGCCAGCACAGGGCGCAAGGCAGGAAACAAACCTCGGGCAGGGCACCAGCCTGCCACAGGGCACCCACCCACACACACACACACTAAGGACAATTTAGGACCGCCAATGCACCTAACCTGCATGTCTTTGGACTGTGGAAAGAAACCACGCAGACACGGGGAGAACACGCTAAACAGGAATAAACTTTGTGGAACAACAAGAAAACGGCTGTGAACCAAAGCTCTTGGTGCAGACCGGCATAATGAGGAATCTGCCAATCAAACCATTTTGAGGCCATGTCGTGTATCACAGGACTGGGCCGTGCAGAATAAGATGCCTGCCCTCATAACCGCAGGAATCGGTCAACAATCACAAAATATCGAACTTGATTTCCTCGAAAGGCTCCGAGACATTTTGTTGATGTTACATTCAATTTGTAGTTTCCACCGCCTGCACGGGCCTTCACGTGCCACTGGCTTGAACGCGTAACATTGGCGTCATCATTCTTAACAGCTGGCAGTGTCGTTTTTTTCTTCTTCAAATGCTTAACCTGCCTTTCTTTGTGTTTGTGTTCAGAAATTCAATTTTTGTTTCGTCGGCCCACAGCATTTTGTTCCCAAACATTCCGGCTTATCTGCGTGTGTTGTTTTGCATACTTTGGGTTGTTGACGTTTGTGGTGAGCTCATAAGAAGGGCTTCTTTCTGACAGCTGTGCCAGGCAGATTGTTTTTAGGTGGCGTGGCGGACGGCTGGGGACGCCTGGTAGGACGGGGAGAGGGACAATACCTGCCCTGGGCCACGAGAGGGCAGCTGCCCTGGTCTGCATGGGGGCCACGGGATCAGAGTTTAGAAGCTCATGGCCACCACCAGGGTGCGCCCGGAGGATCATGAACAACCGGAAAAGAGACTCCAGGTGCACCCAGAGTGCTTCCAGGTGCTCACGCAGCCGTCAGAAGATCATCAGGAAGCACCTGGAGAACATCTGGGGCCGCCTCACTCCAGTAGACGAGCTTGTGTGTGGAGGAGTGGAGGCGGCAGAAAGTTTGGCTGGTTTGAGCATCGTGTGTGTTTTGGACATTTGCTGTTCTACCACAGTGGGAAATGCGGTACTGTGGGCTGCCGCTGTGTTGTCAGCGTCCTTGGGTCTGAAACTTGACGTGAAACACGGCATAACGTTATCGGGAGGGAGACGAGAACAGAACGATTCAGAATTCATAGTTCCATCAATGATGGCAGGCCATCCTGGTCCAGGCCCAAACCGTGACACTCCCACCATCGTCTTCCACAGATACTGGAAGGTTTTTATGCAGTGTTTGCTTTTTCGCCAAACGTAATGCTTCTCATTCAGGCCAAAAAAGTTGTATTTTTGGACTCATTCGTCCACAAAACATTCTTCTAGTAACCTGCTGGTTTTTCCACGTGGTCTTCAGCAAACTTTAAATGGCCAACAGTGTTCTTCTTAAACAGTAATGGCTTTCTCCTTGAAACTGCGCCGTGCACACCATTACTGCTCAGTGTCCTCCTCAACACTGACATTCACCAATGCCAGAGATGGTTTTAGATCCTCAGAAGTTACCCTGAGGTTCTTTGTGAAATCCTCCTTGATCGTGGACTGATCTTTGTTTGGAGGCTATCAATGGTGTTGAATTTCCTCCATTTATACACAGTCTGCCTGATAGTGGATCGGTGCAGCACAGATTCTTTAGAAATGGTGTTGTGACCTTTTCCAGGATGGCGGTGAGCGTCCACAACTTTTTTAATTTTTTCCTGAGGTCCTCTGAAATCCCTTTTGATCGAGACGCGACACTCCTCCACATGTCTTTGTAGTGAAGATCATGCTTTGTCTTATTGTTGGCACCCATTAAAGAACAGCAGCGATGGGAGGTAAGATATCAGCACGTCGCCACTATAAAAGATGGTGGCGTGCGCACAAAAGTCTTTAAACACAAAGCGCTTTAGTTTGGTAACAACATCGGTTACCAACTTTGGTTATACTCAGCAGAGAGAATTGTGGTTCATTTTATTGATTTCTCGCAAAAAGGATCCAACAGCCTGCCGCCTCTTGACACCTCACGTTAACGACAAGACTTGCTCCAGGGCTGCAGGGTATAAACAACGAAGAAACTAAAGGTCATTCAAATTCTGACATCTTTTATAGCAGTGGTTCCCAAACTGTGGTACGCGGAGCCTTTTCAGGTGGTGCGCATTGCGGTCCCTGAAATTTAATTTCTCTGTGCAAAACCCTTTATGACAAGCCTGTTGTGAGCAAAAACCAATGAAACTGTTTAAATACAATAATACGGGGATTCTCAAATTTAGTGTGGTGTGAAATTTCGTCATCTGAATAAATAAAACCTATTATTCGAATCAGTATTTAGTTCATTTAATGCTACCATAATTCCGTTTCGCGGAAGTCAACTTCTGCTTCTTCGCTGTTTGAGCTTTTGGTCACTGGATGAAAGCACAACGCCGACACTATTTAGTCTTCGGTGACTCTGCCTCACAGAAACCGCTCGCGTTTGTTGTTACACGTGCACTGCCGCCGGCCGTATCGCATCGTAGTCACTTGATCTAAGCACAAAGCCGATACCAGTCCGTCTTCGGTAACTGCGTCACACACAGGCCGAAGGCAGGAATTAGTTTCGGGGTGGAATTTATCAATTTATGTACATGCACAAATTTTTTCATTCATTTTATGCATAATTTCTTCCAATTCTTTAATTTTTATTCAGATTTCGGGGCGGTTTAGACGTGAACAGCTCCCTTTCAACAAGGTGCGGGTGGTACGCAACGCAACTCGCTTAACCTCAGGTGCTACTTGACGCCCAAAGGTTTGGGAACCCCTGTTTTATAGTCTCAGCAGGCAGGCCATGTCAGTTGCAGAAATTGCTCAGGTGATTCTGCAGTTATGGGGGATTAGACAGAGGAGAGGCCTTTATGTCTGGTCAGGAGGTGGTCCACATTAATGACAGGCTGGCCTGGTCTCATAACACAGAGGAGCTATGTAAGAAGTGGCAGAGCGGGCTCGTTTTCCTTAGGAGACGGCGCTTGTGTCATATGGGCAGCGACATCCTTCACATCTTCTACAACTCTTCTGATGGTCAGTGCGATTTTCTACATGGTGGTGTGCTGGGCTGGTGACGTCCCTTCAAGAAGAGGCCCACTGAATTAACAGGCTACTGAAAAAGGGCACACGCTGGACCCCCTGAAGGTCGTAGCAAAGGAGAGAATTAAAACCAAGCTGAGTGCCATTATGAACGATGCTGCACATCCTAACACTGAGGACATTCAGCCAATGAACCTTTCAGTAAAAGTGTGTCAAGAAACAGGTCTGGGGGCTCCTTTATACCAACAGCAATACGTCTGTACAGTACAGCGCCTCACTGAGACTGTCAAGCCAGACGTTTTTTATAAGCCGGCACTGCGGGCTCCACAGCATCCAGGATTGTGGACAGATAGACGAGTAGAGCTTTATTTGTCCCCGGTGGAAATTTGGCATTTTACAGAAGCTCTTTAAATAAATAAATACACAAGTAGATAAATAAATAGATAGATAGATACTTTATTAATCCCAAGGGGAAATTCACAAAATACACACACACACACACACACACACTAAAGTCATTCTGGTGTGCATTTTTGACGGGATTCCCTCGCTAGTGCACTTTTTGGAAGTCCTTTTGGGACTTGCTGGCCTTGGGATACCCAGTCATAACAAAACCATTCAGGTTTAAAGAATCCTCCTTAATACAAGTAAGTGTCTTGACTGTGTGTCCGTCTAATTGCTATGTCTCAGTCATTCCAGTAGATGTCGCTTCACAAATATTAACACTGCTTTTATGAATCCCATACTAAATGGCCTATAGCAGATACATAAGCACTGCACGGTGCACTGCAAATACTAACACTGAGGTCTGTATTGATTACTTAGATTTTATCCTGCCTTAGATGGGTACCACAGGTAGTATAATTCATTTTATGAAAAGCATATGTGTCTCTGTGTTCATCCAGGTGCAGTGTCTCTATCATTCCAACAGGTGGCACATCACAAACATTTCTAATAATAAAATGCATTTGTCATTTCAACAGATGGTGCATCACAAATATTTCTAATAATAAAATGCATTTGTCATTTCAACAGATGGTGCATCACAAATATTTCTAATAATAAAATGCATTTGTCATTTCAACAGGTGGTGCATCACAAGCAATAGCACAGCTTTTACAAATCCTATACCAAGTGGCCTATAACAGACGCACATGCATTACATGGTACATTCAAAATACTAACACTGAGGACTGCATTGATTATTTAGACTTCAACCAGTCCTAGACGGGTAACACAGCTAGTTTTATATAAGTGATGCAAAAAAGAACAAGATGGTTAAAGTGGGGAAAAAGAACACCATATCTTGGGGCTTTCATTTCATTTTAATTGGGAAAGAAACAAATCCACAGGGATTCTTGTGGGCTTTTAATGTCTGCTTCCTCTCAAATGGATGCTGCATTTTTACTTTGAATAGCTTGTTTTTTTTTTTTGTTTTTTTTTTTATGTCCGTGCCACAGCAGCAGCAGCTGCAGAGAAAGTCAAAGCGGAGACCCTGATTCCATCACCGGTGTCTGTTTCATTTTTGACGGGAACTCAGCTCAGTGAAATCTAAATCCTGATGAATCATCCTAAGAAGATGAAATGAGTCAATAGTGCCTCTGAACCATTCCAGGAGATCACATGACTCAGGCCCCAGGTTTACTCAGATCTCCGGAATTGGAGATTGGACGGACACACACACACACACACACACACACAGTGTAGAATGCAAAAGTTTAAAAAAACACCCTGCAGCTGTGGGGAAATGTTATTTTTTAACTCACAAAGTATATAAAAGGAATACCTGTTATCGTATCATTTAAAATAAATGCTTATACTTTGCTACAAATTCATGTTTTGTGTCTCTGTTGTTCATTCTTGATTCTGTTACTTATGTTGATTATCTGCATCATTCTTTACTTTTGATTTTGTCCATGTATGTAAGCTGCCTTTGCTATGTTCCAAATGTCTTGTGGACAGACCCCCCAAGAGAAGGGGTCACCTGCCAGGAAGTGCTCTCAACCCCATAACGGCTGCAGAAAAGCCACAGTCCCTTGCGGTTCATTGCACTCGTGGTGTGGTGAGTTCTCTTGCTTGGTTTTTATTTTTTGTGAATTTCTGCTCTGTTTTGGATTTGCTTGGATTGCCCTGCTGTTTCAGGCAACTCCCTTTGATGCTCTTTGACTATTATTGTGAAAATAAATCTTTTTATGTATCAAGATTCTTCATTGTCCTTTGTGTGATTAGTCAGCTTTTGATGGTCTTACCCCCATCTAGTGGGCATTTTGAGTATTTTTTGCACTCTCTAGTTCATAACACCGCCGTTTTGTGGTGTGGTTACTGGGGGGTGTGGTCCCAGGAGGTCCTGACCTATGATGTCACTAGACAAAAGTATATGGGTCAGCTTTGAAAGACCTCCCATTGTCCAAGATTGTGGATGCTTCAAGACATTTCTCAAAGTGTGCGTTAGAGATAGGGGTTAGGGTCATGAGCTCTGCTTTGTGTTTTTAGGATTCTGAGTTTGGATTACCATTAAGGCTTACGTGCACAGTTGTTTTTGACCATTTGCTTTGTTTGTCTACTCCACATTTCATGTCCTTCCATCTCCTGGTCCTTTTCCGTAATACTTTTCCTGCCTTGTCAAGTATGGCAGAACACTGACTTGGCCACTTGTGTACTCGGAAATCCAAATAAATCACTCATTTTCTTACACATTTCTGCCCCTCATGTTTCTCTTATGTTTACAGTCCGCCTCTATTATATAAAAAAAATCTACGGATGAGACAAGACTTTTTCTGAGAGATAATTTCACATTCTATGAGACGAGACTTTGTGCCAAGAGATGAACTGAAAACCCAAAAGGTCTAAGTGGGGGCGGAAATAAAAGATAAAGAGTAGAAGACAAAGTAGAACATCGTAAAGAGGTTCAAAAACGCTGGCGCGGTACACGTGCAGAACAGATTAGAGGTTATGAAAGTAGCAAAATTTGATAACTGATAGTTAAGGTCGCATTAGCACAAACAAACGTAAATGATTGAACAGCGAAAAGAGATCAAAAATATGGACATAGGTGATATGACAGAGCTACTGCAAGTTTAACTTCAAAGAAACCACAATTCAGTCAGGTTTAGGTTTATGATCATGGAGAAGCGATGCAACAAAGAATCGAAAGAGTTAAATGATCAGACATATTAGAAATTCTACAGCCAATAATGGAAACCAATCCATACGTCCAAAAGGATCGCACTTTACATAAAAATTTATCTGAAAAACACGAACAAGGAAGTTTTTTTGGATTCCTAAATGAGATAATTCAAGTCACGCCAGATGAGACTTTGTGCTAAGAAATTTAACCGCGGGACCCGGGGCCGGAAATAAAAGACAAAGAGTAGAAGACAAAGTAGAACGTCGTAAAGAATTCAAAAACGTTGGTGCGATACACATGCACAGCAGGTTAGAGGTAAAGGAAGCACGAAAATTCAAAAGTCTCAAAAAAATGATAGTAAAGATCGCATTAACGCAAACAAACGGAAATTATTACTCAGTGAAATAATGGAACAGCGAAAAGAGATCGAATATATGAACACAGGTGATATGTCAGAAGTATGTAGATATTGTAAGGCTTTAAAGTTTAAGTCGGAGATTTGTAGATCGTCTAATTCGTGTTGCCATCCGGGAAAAGTAGTGTTGCATCCCAATAAGGAGGCATATCTGCGAGAATAAAAAGATTTGTTGTTTGGTGAAAGTGAAATCCACAAACAAGTCATGTCAAGTTGGGGAGCGTGCACTGGTACAGAGCGTTCCCACACCCACTACACGTCGAAACAGCTTGGGATCCTGGTTGGCAACCCCCCAGGCAGACACGTCCAGTGTCCAGTCCTACCCTCCGGAAATGACCCTCTATCTGCCACAGCCTGGTGTTAAGTGGGCGACCCCTTGGCCTGGTCCAGCCACTCAGGTCCCCAACAATGAGGATCTTACGAGCTGATCACTCTTGGAGAAACGCGTCACATGGCCGTAGTGCCGTAACTGACGCTCCCTCACAATGCAGGTAATGTGCCTCATTCGGGACTCCATGAGCAACACAAAGTCAAACCAGCGAGACACAAGGAATCTTTGAAGAGACACAGTACTGAAGGAGTCCAGTCTTCGTCTCAGGTCACCAGATAGCGTCCATGTCTCGCAACCATATAGCAAGACAAGAAGCACCGGGACTCTACAGACTTGGACCTTCGTCCTTTTACAGATATGTGGAGCGTCACACACCCCTTTCCAGCGATCTCATGACCCCCCAGGCTCTCCATATCCATCTACTGACTTCACAGAGTCACCAGAGTCACACGAATGTCACTGCCAAGGTAAGCAAACCTCCAGAAATCCACAAACACTACAGGCAAAATATCTGAACCTACAATAATCTGTTCGTGTTCCCATCATTCAATGCTCAAAACGTAGATTTACACGATTCAGGACCATACGCTATGAGAATCTGCGGTCCCGCACCAATTAAAGCTACGACGAGTTTAATTTCAAAGAAACCACAATTCGCTCAGGTTTCAGTTTCTGATCATGGAGAAGCGATACAACAAAGAATCGAAAGAGTTAAACGATCAGACGTATTAGAAATTCTACAGTCAATAATGGAAACAAATCCATACGTCCAAAAGTGTCGCACTTTACGCGAGTTTTCTTGGATTTCTATATGAATCCGAAAGATTGTGGTCACATTTATAATAAACCAACAGGTGATGAATTGTCAGCGATAATAGTTTCGAAAGATAGAGATATCAAAAAGAGAGTTGATATTCATGTTTATCCCAAAGCACAGCACGATACGTCACAAGCGGCAGATTCGAGAAATGAGGAGCGTGTAGGGCCCGCACTGGGGGTTGGCGAGCGCAGCGAGCAGGGGACAGAGCCCCCTTATTAAAGATGCAGTCTCCATCTCACCTCTTTCTTGTTCATCTTGGGTTAAGCAGATAGGTTAGTGTGGTGTCGATGGCCCAGACGTTAGTCGGTTCACGTTATTGAAAAGATCCCTTCTCATAGTTTGGGGGCACTTGCCATATTTAAAATGACCCCAGTAGTCCAGATGACCAGTCAGTCTCTGGTAGTGATAGATTGGTATTAACATTTAGACTTCCATATCGATGCTACTGTAGCTTTCAGCCCTACTACTGGTACCAAAACGGTACTGAAGCAAGTAATAGCTAGTGCCCGACCCCGTCCCCCAACTCACTCCATGCCACACAATGGCGCACCTCCCTGCTATGCTGTACTTCACAGTTCCTCTTTGGAATCTCCAGAAAGACGAACGGTGTGGAGGTCGGGGGAAGTCCTCCGTGGAGCCCCCAGCTTGTCAAAAATGGGGTTTGTGGAGCACCCATGTATTCTTATTGTTATAAGCCAGGGGTCCCAAGGCATGTAATTCCTAAATCGTTCCAAGAAGCACCTTCAAAAATGGCCACTAGAGGGAGATGCATCGCCAACCCCTGTTAGATAATACGACAAGCACAGGAAAAAAGTTTATTTATAATAAAATGTTCAGTAGGACAAGAAGGTCTGAGGAGCACAAAGAGGAATTGCCTGAAATGGCACAGCAATGCCAGGTAAACAGAGTGAAAATACCAAATCCAGAAATGGAGTCCAGGTTCAAAAACCCAGAAAATCAGAAAAAGTCGAAGCAAAACACAAGAACTCACCAACTCCAGAGTGCATTCACAGTGAACTGCCGGGAATTATGGGAGACCCTCCAGATTTATAGAGAGGCGGGCAGTACCTGGTAGTGACTGGCAGGTGGCCCCACCTCTTGGGGAACCACTCACAAAACATACAGGACATAATCAAGGTACAGATACATAGACAAAAAAAAACAAAAAACGAAAGAACACAAATAATAAATACGAGAAATATTAATCAAAATGAAACAAAACAAAATTAGATTAGAACAAGATCAGAACCCGAGACAGAGGAGGAACCCCGGCTGAAACGTGACACGTAAGAACGGTGGGGCGACGTGGCCAGTGGAGTATCAACCGCATCGGAGAGCAGAAGAATGAAGAGGTGAACACAAGGCCTGCTGAACCAACCATTTACTTCTGGTCCCAAAAGTACCAACCTGCTGGTACCTCAACGTTCTAACAGTTGGGTATTTAGTGCTGGTGTGCCAAGCAGCCTTACAGTCGTGCCCAAAAGTTCTGAGAATGACCCAAGTGTCGGTTTTCAGTGTTTTTAGATCTTTGTATCAGATGTTTCTATGGTAGACTGAAGAAGAATTACAAGCAGTTCAGAAGTTTCAAAGGCTTTTATTGACAATGACATGAAGTTTATGCAAAGAGTGTCCATATCTGCAGTTGTGAGGGATTGCCAGCCGTGTATCCCGGCCAAAACCCCCAAACCAAGCCATCCCTGCAAAATGGAAGGGCTCCGAATTCCAGTAGGGCATCATGGAAATTGGAGTCTTTCGTCACAGCCTTGCTGGATACCATGGGGGCCACCGGAGGACTCTGCAGGGAAGCCCAGGGACTTATACTTTCCTCATAGCCCGGAAGTAATTCACAATTACGGAAACGGAAGAAATGATATACTTCCGGGCTATGAGATAAAGAGGAGTTTTGATCCGACCCGGAAGTGCTAGGAATCACATGGACTGGGGAGATCAGAAGCACTTCCAGGTCAAAGACTTTAAAAGGACTCTGGGAAATCCCAGCAGTGAGCTGAGTTGCCTGGGAGTGGAGGATTGTGATTATAGAGAATTGTATTGTTAATTGAGTATTGTGGAGTGGAGGGTGCTTTGTGCACTTATTTATAATAATAAATATTATTATTGGACTATCACCTGGTGTCTGACGAGTGGTCTGAGGGTTCAAGGGAGCGAGAGAGCCCTAATCTGTCACACAGTGTTGGCCCTTCTTTCTTTTTCAAGACCTCCGCAATTTGCCCTGGCAGGCTGTCCATCAACGTCTGGCAGCCCATTCTTGCAGAATCAATGTTGTTATTCCACTTTATTACACATAATTGACGGACTTGTTTGTTTAGATTGCATTGTTTGTGTGGATTACTTGGGTTGTTAGGAACATCTGGTGGAAATGTCACGTCAATAGCGCCATTAGAAATATGAACTGCTCAAAAAAAATGCAAGGAACACTTTGAAAAGGCATCAGATCTCAAAGGGAAAAAACAAAATCCCGCTGGCTCTCTCTACTGCTATGGACTGATATGGTGATGTGTGAGGAACGAAAGGACGGAATTGAAAATGATCAACCAACAGAGGGACACCCCGAAAATAAAAGGGAACAAATGATGGGGCAGGCAGGTGAGTCCATTTTGAAGAAATGTCATTGCGGCAACTCCAAATCATACTCGGTAGTTTGTATGCCCCCCACCACCCACCCCATTCCTGACAATGTCCTAATGAGATGGCGGATGGTGTCCTTGAGGATCTCCTCCCAGATCTGGACCAGGGCATCACTGAGCTCCTGATGGACTGAAACATAATGTCCCACCCAGAGGTGTTCTATTGGTTTGGGGTCAGGCGAGTGAGCGTTGGGGGGGGCAGTCAATGTGATCTATTCCTTCATCCTCTCATCACATGAGGCCGGGCATTGTCGTGCACCAGGAGAAGCCAGCATAGGGTCTGACAATGGGTCCAAGGATTTAATTCCGATACCTAATGGTAGTCCCGCAGTGCCGTTGTCCAGCATGTAGAGGTCTCTGCGTCCCTCCATGGATATACCTCCCCAGACCATCACTGACCCCCCCCAAAGCGGTCATGCTGAACGATGTCACAGGCAGCATAACGTTCTCAACGGCTTCTCTAGACCCTTTCACGTCTGTCACATGTGCTCGGGGTGAACCTGCTCTCATCTGTCCAGTGGTGGACCTGCCAATTCTGTTATTCTATGGCAAATGCCAGTCAAGCTCCATGGTGCCCACTAGACGACACTGTCGGGCCCTCAGGCCCCCCTCATGAAGTCTGTTTCTGATCGTTTGGTCAGAGACATTCACACCAGTGGCCTGCCTGCCTGCTGGAGGTCATTTTGTAGGCGCTGCCAGTGCTCATCCTGTTCCTCGTTACCCAAAGGAGCAGATACCAGTGGGTCCTGCTGATGGCTTAAGGACCTTCTACGTGGGACCCTGTCCAGCTGTCTTAGAGGAACTGCCTGTCTGTCTCCTGGAATCTCCTCCATGCCCTTGAGACTGTGCTAGGAGACGCAGCAAACCTGACAATGGCATATGGTATTGATGGAGAAGTTGGACTGCCTGTGCCAGCTCTGTAGGGTCCAGGTATGGCCTCCTGCTACCAGTAGTGGCACTGAGTGTACAGTCAAGAAACAGATGAGGAGGGAAAAATGTCAGTGGCCTCAAACTGTTAAACCATTCATTCCTGTTTAGGGGGACGTCTCATTGTGGCCCCTCTAGTGCACCAAAGCAGCTGAAACTGGTGAACAAGCCCCTCTGCCACTTCACTGACAGATCAACAGCCCACAAGTGTCACTGACTTGATGCTAGACTCTCATTACAAAGACCAACGCTGACGTGTTCAGCTCTTATTTTCCCCGCTGTAAATGTAAAGTTTACCGTGTATTACCCGCTACTGCCCCACAGGTTCAGCAGTCTGGGTTTAATTTCCTGCCTGTTCCCGCTCTGGTGGGCACATCTGCACATTTCTTCCACATCTGGGTGGGATTTAATGTCAGCATCCCAAAGAACAAACATGGAGGGCAGTTTGGACAGAAGGCATACAGCTAGGAGGGAGAAGATGCCAACGTAGTGAGAGACAAGGATGAGAACGGGAGTGCTTGGCAACTGAGTGAGTTACAACAAGAACATTTATTTCTATAGCACATTTTCATACAAAAAGTAGCTCAGAGTGCTTTACATAATAAAGAATAGAAAAATAAAAGACACAATAAGAAAACAAAATAAGTCAACATTAATTAACATAGAATAAGAGTAAAGTCCGATGGCTGGGGTGGACAGAAAAAACAAAAAAAACTGGAGAAAAAAATAAAATCTGCAGGGGTTCAAATGCCATGAGACCGCCTGCCCAGTCCCCTCTGCTAGACACGGGTTCAAGAACCATCTCAAAGAGTCAGCAGTGTTTGCTTGGGTTCTGTTTAATTTGGTACTTTTTGATCTCTGAGGTGGATTATTTACAATAAACTTATTATTTTATTACTGTTGGCTTACACATCAACATTCTGCTTGGGTAGAGATGGGGGCAGATCTGCCATCAGGGCATTCTTGGTGCATGCAAACAAAGGATTATCTTCAGGACAAAATCATGAATGGGGGAACGGAACCCTCCATTTCCCCAAACCCCACTGCTCGATAAAACGATTAAATAACCAAAGGGGAGCAATGAAGCGAACGGGTCTTGTGCAGAAATCATGATTTGTATCAGAATGTCCCGGTGTCCCGCATGCTGCATTTTTAAACAAAAAATATGATAAGGAGTTAAGTCACCCAGGGGCCTGTGGGGGTTTTAATCTGGCCTTTTGATGTCCTTCTCCCCCTGGTAGGTGAAATGGTGTGGAACCCATGGGCAGAAATATTGAAAGGTGGAACCATTTTATCATGGTGGATGAAACGATTGATTATTTGAGAGCTGACATAACCGGAGGTGGGGGATCAAAGTGGGCGATGAAGCAAACGAGTCTGGCACAGAAATCACAATCCCAAATCCTATTATGGGATGTCATCTACTGTTAAATTTTACTCCTTACTTCTAAAATTGTTATTTTTATACTGTATTGAGGGTTTGTTCTCTTCTGTGTATTGCATTGTATTGCCCCCTTCTTTCTGATGCCCACTGCATGCCCAACCTACCTGGCAAAGGGTCTCTCTTTGAATTGCCTTTCCTGAGGTTTCTTCCATTTTTTCCTTACTGCGGTTTTTTTTTTTCTTGGTCTTCTTAGAGATTCAAGGCTGGGGGTCTGTCAAGAGGCGGGGTCTGCTAAAGCCCATTGCGGCACTTCTTGTGTGATTTTTGGGGTATACAAAAATAAATTGTATTGTATTGTATTGTACAAGTGAGGAACACCGCGCTGCATTTTTAAAAGTATCTGTGAAGGAGCACTGTGTGGGGGTCTTACTGCGGCCATTAGGGTGTCCTTTACTGTTACACTAACTATAAATGAACGTAGCTGATAAGTGCTTAAGTGACTCTTCAATATTCAATATTGGCATGTCGGATGGAGATTTCTTTACATAAATTACCATTGATTTTGAGGCGGCTCATGGATTGAATTATTTAGGATTTAAGTCAAATGCAAATTGTCAGCAAGCAAATTGAATTTAATATTGATGAATATTTTCCATTTTACTTCAACATTCATTTTAAAGTGTGGGTGACAAAGCAGTTAATGCTACTGACTCCTTCACATCCCCTCTTCGTTCATCTGGATTTCATTTCATTTAGATATTTCCGGCGCTGCATCCGAGTGGCAGCCTTTCCAGCAGCTCCTTATATGACTTTATCTTTTTACCTTTTTATCTCTATTTTTCTCAATTTCACTGATTACTTCTACCACTTTCTTTTATGTGGAATTGCTCCCTGGACACTTTTTACTATTTGACATGGATTTTTACACTCCGAGAATCGCCTATTCAAGTAGTCAGCTTAAAGAACTGAGAAGAAATGCTTATGGCGGTGTGGTTCCTTATTTACCTGACGAGGTAAGAAGACGATATCGGGGCAGCCGAGGCGCAAAGATAAAAGATAAGATTAAATCGAGACAACTTGAGAGAAAATGGCGTTATAAACCATCGGTGCCTTCTGTGATCCTGGGAAATGTGAACTCACTTTTTTTTGTGAATTTCCCTTTGGGATTAATAAAGTATCTATCTATCTATCTATCTATCTATCTATCTATCTATCTATCTATCTATCTATCTATCTATCTATCTATTATAAAGTGCCTTTCATATCTATCTATCTATCAGTTATATAGTGCCTTTCATATCTATCTATCTATCTATCTATCTATCTATCTATCTATCTATCTCTATCTATTATATAGTGCCTTTCATATCTATCTATCTATCTATTATATAGTGCCTTTCATATCTATCTATCTATCTATCTATCTATCTATCTATCTATCTCTATCTATTATATAGTGCCTTTCATATCTATCTATCTATCTATTATATAGTGCCTTTCATATCTATCTATCTATCTATCTATCTATCTATCTATTTATCTATCTATCTATCTATCTATCAGTTATATAGTGCCTTTCATATCTATCTATCTATCTATCTATCTATCTATCTATCTATCAGTTATATAGTGCCTTTCATATCTATCTATCTATCTATCTATTATATAGTGCCTTTCATATCTATCTATCTATCTATCTATCTATCTATCTATCTATCTATCTATCTATCAGTTATTCAGTTATATAGTGCCTTTCATATCTATCTATCTATCTATCAGTTATATAGTGCCTTTCATATCTATCTATCTATCTATCTATCTATCTATCTATCTATCTATCTATTATATAGTGCCTTTCATATCTATCTATCTATCTATATCTATCTATCTATCTATCTATCTATCTATCTATCTATTATATAGTGCCTTTCATATCTATCTATCTATCTATCTATCTATTATATAGTGCCTTTCATATCTATCTATCTATCTATCTATCTATCTATCTATCTATCTATCTATCTATCTATCTATCTATCTATCTATTATATAGTGCCTTTCATATCTATCTATCTATCTATCTATCTATCTATCTATCTATCTATCTATCTAACTCACAACAGATGGCGGGTCACCAAAGTTCTCACTCCTAGGCTGGTCATTTGTGAACTGCGTAGTTGCTACTGTAACGTTTTTAAAAAGCTTTACCTTTTACCTGCACCTTCGTCAACTTGCGGCCTTTCTTTTTATTTAGCAGGTTTGGGTCCAGTTCAGCCTGACCCACAAGTACATATATACATCCATTTTATTTGTACAAGGTGCCTTTCTGAGGACTCAAGGACATTGAACAAACAAACAATAAATAAATAAAAAGACACATTATAAACAACTTAAAACATCAGAAAAAACAGGATATAAAAATTCAAACCAAGCAAAGTCACTGTAATCATAAAGAAAAAGCCATTTGAAACAGATGCGTTTTAAGTTTACATTTAAAGGCTGAATATGATTCGATATTTCTGAGCTCAGTCGGTAATGAATGCCAGAGCTTGGGAGCAGAACTGCTGAGCGGAGATTAGGCGGGCGAGAGGGACGGTCAGGTGGATGGAGGAAGAGGATCAAAGGTTACGACAAGGAATGGCAACATGAAGAAGGTCAGACAGATATGGAGGGGCGAGGTTATGAATGGCCTTAAATGTTAACAGCAGAATTTTAAAATCAATTTCAAAACTTAGCCAACAAAGCTGCTACAAGACCGGAGTAATACGGTGAATAGACGGGGTTCGAGTAATGATGCGAGCTGCAGAATTCTGGACTAGCTGAAGCGTATGGAGAGATTTATTAGAGAGATCAAAGAGGAGTCCAGACGAGAAGTAACAAGACTGTGAACAAGGATGGCTGTGGTATGTGGAGTGACGAAGGGGCGGATGCGATTTAATATTACGTAGGGTGAAGTAAGCAGACTGGGTGATGTTATTAATGTGAGATTGGAAAGATAAGAGTCCTGTCGAGGATGACAACCAGACTCTTCACCTGAGGTGATGGGGAAGCAAAAGAGTTCTCAATAGCAAGTGAAAGATTATTGGCTTTGGATAAAATGATAATCTTGAGCCAATGAGGAGAACCTCACGTCTGAACTTTACCATTGCATTCATCCCAAGTCTGCGTGGTTTTTCATCGATTCTCAAAGACATGCGTGTTAAGGTCCATTGGCAATTCAGAATTAGCCCAGTCTGAGTGGTACGATTTGTATGTGAGGGGTCTCTCTAATGATATGAATGTCACGCCAAGGTAAGTAAACCTCTCAGCGCTACCATTTCCAGCGCCGCGTGAGTGGCAGCCATTTCAGCAGCTCCGTGTATGACTTTATCTTTTTACCTTTTTTTTCAGGAGTGCAGGAGAAAGCTGGAGCAGAAGTTGCAGAATAATAGCATGAAGGAAGTGTGGGATGGGATGAAGATCATCACTGGCTGCTGCTCAAAGTGGGGTGCCACCATCGAGAGAGACGTGGACAGATGAACAATTTCTTTAACAGGTTTGACCACCCTAACTCACGCTCACCTCGGAGTACTGCATCCTCCACCCATCCTTCTGCTGATACCAGCATAGGTGAGACATCCCCACCCACAATTACAGCAGCTGGGTAAGCAGAGAGCTGAGGAGACTTCGTGCCAGCAAAGCAGCGGGTCCAGACGGTGTATCACCACGACTGCTGAAGGCCTGTGCGTTGGACCTGGGGAGTCCTCTACAGCACATCTTCAACCTGTGCCTGGAACAGGGGAGAGTCGCAAGGCTTTGGAAAACATCCCATATCACCCCAGTCCCAAAGGTATCACGTCCTATTGAGCTGAATGACCTCCGGCCTGTTGCTCTGATGTCACATGTGATGAAGACCATGGAGCAGCTGTTGGTTCACCACCTGAGGCCATGCAGGTCCGCCAGTTCGCATACCAGGAGAAGGTGGGAGTGGAGGATGCCATCATCTATATGCTACACCGATCCCTCTCCCACCTGGACAGAGGCAGTGGTGCTGTAAGAATTATGTTTCTGGACTTATCTAGTGCCTTCAACACCATCCAACCTCTGCTCCTTAGAGACAAGCTGACTGAGATGGGAGTAGATTCACAACTGGTGGTATGGATCGTGGACTATCTTACAGACAGACCTCAGTATGTGCGTCTCGGGAACTGCAGGTCTGACATTGTGGTCAGCAGCACAGGAGCGCCGCAGGGGACTGGACTTTCTCCGGTCCTGTTCAGTCAACATACATCAGACTTCCAATACAACTCGGAGTCCTGCCACGTGCAAAAGTTCACTAATGACACTGCTATGGTGGGCTGCATCAGGAGTGGGCAGGAGGAGGAGTACAGGAAGCTAATCAAGGACTTTGTTAAATGGTGCGACTCAAACCACTTACAACTGAACACCAGTAAAACCAAGGAGCTGGTGGTGGATTTTAGGAAGCCCAGGCACCTCATGGACCCCGTGATCATCAGAGGTGACTGTGCAGAGGGTGCAGACCTATAAATACCTGGGAGTGCAGCTGGATGATAATTGGACTGGACTGCCAATACTGATGCTCTGTGTAAGAAAGGATAGAGCTGACTATAATTCATTAGAAGGTTGGCGTCCTTCAACATCTGTAATAAGATGCTGCAGATGTTCTGTCAGACGGTTGTGCGGAGCACCCTCTTCAACGCGGTGGTGTGCTGGGGAGGCAGCATAAAGATGAAGGACGCCTCACACCTGGACAAACTGGTGAGGAAGGCAGGCTCTATTGTAATCACGGAGCTGGACAGTTTGACATCCGTGGCAGAGCGACGGGCGCTGAGCAGACTCCTGTCAATCATGGAGAATCCACTGAACAGGATCATCTCCAGACAGAGGAGCAGCTTCAGCGACAGACAGACTGCTGTCACCGTCCTGCTCCAATGACAGACTGAGGAGACCCCACACTATGTGACTCCACCCGGGGGGGTAAACGTTAACATTATACAAAGTTATTGTCTGCTTTTACATGCATTATTATTACTATTTAATTTATTATTGTTTTTGTATCAGTATACTGCTGCTAGATTATGTGAATTTCCCCTTGGGATTGATAAAGTATCTATCTATCTATCTATCTATCTATCTATCTATCTATCTATCTATCATATAGTGCCTTTCCTATCTATCCATACTCCCCAACCTGACTGGTCTCTGTAATAAACTGGCACTGCTTAATGCTATGTTCTCGGTGATTACAGAACAGACTCGTAAAATCCTGTCCTGGATTAGTTGAATTTGAGAATGTTAGGTTCATTTATGCATTTTTTTTTAAACTCTGCAGTCAAAAGCAGAGAAAGCTGCTAATTAACATCTTCACAATTCTTAAAAGCTCTGATAAAGTTGCCTACACATCGCATGCTATGTGATCTGCATCTTGCGCTGCACTTTGAACATTTAAAAGTCTGCACAGCAGCTGTCCTGTTGTCTCACTGCCTTGTCTCTACGACGTTCTACTTTGTCATCTACTCTTTGTCTTTTATTTTTGGTCCCGAGTCTGGTTAAATCTCTTGGCACAAAGTCTCATCTCGCGGGACGTGAGTTCTTGATATTTTTTTAGTTTATAATTTAAAAACTGAATCAGAATCTGAAAATCTAACAACATCACATTAAGGTTCGATAAATTCTGAAAAGAATGATACCAAACATATATATGTAGGTTTTTAAATAAGCCCAATTTAAAGCTTGACAAATAACATGAAATAAATAAAATATACTAGGGGGCTCCGCCCCCTGCTCACTTCGCTTGCCCACCTCCATGTTTGGTTTACCGGATATACAATACAATTTATTTCTGTATAGCCAAGAATCACACAAGAAGTGCCACAATGGGCTTTAACAGGCCCTGCCTCTTGACGCCCCCCAGCCTTGACTCTCTAAGAAGACGAGGAAAAACTCCCAAAAAAAACCCTTGTAGGGAAAAAGTGGAAGAAACGTCGGGAAAGGCAGTTCAATAAGAGAGACCCCTTTCCAGGTAGGTTGGGTGTGCAGTGGGTGTTATAAACAAGGTGGTCAATACAATACAATACAATACAATACACAGAACAGAACAAATCCTCAATACAGTATAAAAATAAAAATTCTAGAAGTACGGAGTAGAATTTCACATTAGATGACATCACATAATAGGATTTGGATTTGTTCAGAGTCTTGGAGACCTCATCCATCAAGCTGCCTCCCCCATTTGGCCATTCCAAATCTGAAATAGCGCTAATCCGGTGAAAGGACCCCTCTACCCCACGATTCCTGCGATCCTCCATCAGGGATGACTTTACCTTAGGCAGGCAATATACAATTTAAAGAGATTGTTATTTTCTTGGGAATTGTTACATATGCATTATTTTCACTTTTACTTTAAAAACAATACTTGTCCTTTATTTTCGGCCTCGCGCGTGGTTACATCTGTTTCTCGCAGGACGTATAACGCTGCTCGTGTTGTGAAGGGGAGGGACGGGTGAACGTACGCTAAGGATATGCCGTCGCATCCTCTGCTGTCTTCCTGCTGTCGCCGAGCTGCACGTTTTGCTTGTCTCTTGTTGTCGTTTTAAGAGCTGGGAGCACATGATGCTTGTCTGACAGATGTAATCCAATAACTGCTAGGGTTAGATGTCTGTGGAGTTTTAAATGATGGCTCACTGGCTGGTCTCGCGTGACGTTCTTAAAACAATACTTGTCCCTTTATTTACGGGCCCGCGTGTGGTTAAATTCTTTCTTGCAGGACGTATAATGCCGCTCGCTCACTCGTGAGGGGGGTGGTGGCGTGGGGCTGCTGCCGCGCTGCCGTTCGATCTTTTTAAAGCCTTTAAAGCCGCTGTCCTTTTTCCTACTTTGTGTCTCTGCTGCTCGCGTAGTCTCTTTCGTCTCGCGGGTCTTTTAAATGTCTTTCGAGAAGATCACGTATCGTAGCCTTGCTTTTGCTTTCCAGGACAGGATTTCTTTTTATAATAGAGAGAGACAGAGAGTAGATTTATGTACTTAATGTTCAGTCATTATTTTTGGTTTTGTCTATGTTTCTATGTAGCCTGCGTTATGTACCATGTGTTTTAGGGGTGGTTCCCCAAGAGGTGGGGCCACTTGTCAATGAACCACCAGGAACCATGGAAGGCCCTCCAATATGTGGGATGAAGGGCAGTTCCTGGTGCTTCATTGGCAGGTGAGACCCACAAGAACCCTTAGAAAAAACAAAATCAGGATTTATTCAAAAAAAGATACATTCAAGAAAATGCTCAAAAGACAATTTTAAGGTGAGCAGCTGCCTGACAGGCAATACATTATCTGGTATGGTTCAGGCTAGCCTATTGCCCTGGCTTACATCTACTTTTTAAGTATTTGATGTTTCCATCGTTATTTAGTACGTTTCCTTTGTTTCTTTGTTCCTGCCTTCAGTTTTCTTTCACGTAAATGTTGTTCTTTGTTCTTACTTTCTTGAATTATTTAATATATAAATATTATGTTCCTATGTGCGAACAGACGTTCTCTTACATCTCCTGTATTTTGTGGGTGGAAACCCAAGCGGTGGCACTACCCTGATGTCGCCAATTCTCAGCCATCCTCTGGCTATTTAGATCAGAGCTGAGAGAGCTCAGTTGCGGAGAACTATTGCTGTGAAGGTGTGTCAGTAAGTGCAGTCATGCACCGACGTACAGATCCGTTTGAGACCGGCGATTTGGCCGTATGTCAGTCACAAAGTGTACAGGTCATGGCGACTGAGATTCCCTCGGTCTGGTGTGGGTGCGCATACTTTAACCGAGTAGCACAAACCGATCTTTGAGTCTCGGCAGCAACATGCTGGGTCCATGTAAAGGAAGGCAGTGTGGACAGAAGGCGAGGAATTAGCCACATAGAGCAGGACTCATCAAAACAAACGTTAAAGCAGGGGTCGCCAACCGTGGCTGCAGGTTTTCATTCTAATCCTTTTCTTATGAGTGCCCAGTTTTTGCTTGTAATGAACTTCTTTTGAACTAATTTGAATTGACTTGTTCTTGAATACTCAGACCCCTTAATTGTTTCTTTTTCCTTAATTAGCAGACAAACAAGAATGAGATACAAAATGAGCCAAAACAACTGGTGTCCATCATACCATATCTGAAAATAAAGGAAGGTGAAGGTCTCAGGAATGTCGATCTGCTCAGGTCCCCAAAACATTTGACCAGAGCTCTTAGAAAGAGAAATTCAACAATTTCAGAAATGTCTGCTATTGCACCATGAGAGCAGCAACAAGCCAAAGAATTAAAGAACTGGTTTAGTTAACTACAAGAATGAGCACCTCATTAAACAGCTGACCGCAGTCTGTCTGTCGCTGAAGCTGCTCCTCTGTCTGGAGACGATCCTGTTCAGTGGATGCAGTGGATTCTCCATGATTGACAGGAGTCTGCTCAGCGCCCGTCGCTCTGCCACAGATGTCAGACTGTCCAGCTCCGTGCCTACAATAGAGCCTGCCTTCCTCACCAGTTTGTACAGGCGTGAGGCGTCCTTCTTCTTTATGCTGCTTCCCCAGCACACCACCGCGTAGAAGATGGCGCTCACCACAACTGTCTGATAGAACATCTGCACCATCTTATTGCAGATGTTGAAGGAACGCCAGTCTTCTAATGAAGTATAGTCGGCTCTGTCCTCTCTTGCACAGATCATCAGTATTGGCAGTCCAGTCCAATTTATCACCAGGTATCTATAGGTCTGCACCCTCTGCACAGTCACCTCTGATGATCACGGGGTCCATGAGGGGCCTGGGCCTCCTAAAATCCACCACCAGCTCCTTGGTTTTGCTGGTGTTCAGTTGTAAGTGGTTTGAGTCACACCATTTAACAAAGTCTTTGATTAGCTTCATGTACTCCTCCTCCTGCCCACTCCTGATGCAGCCCACGATAGCAGTGTCGCCAGCGAACTTTTACATGTGGCAGGACTCTGAATCGTATTGGACATCCGATGTATGTTTGCTGAACAGGACCGGAGAAAGTACAGTCTCCTGTGGCGGTCCTGTGTTGCTGATCACGGGGTCCATGACGGGCCTGGGCCTCCTAAAATCCACCACCAGCTCCTTGGTTTTGCTGGTATTCAGTTGTAATTGTCATTAGGACTATTGTTTGTGAAATGGGACATTTGTACTTTCTGTATGTTTTTTTTTTATTACAATTGAAAGTTAGTCGGAGTCGGTACATTTTTGCAGACATTTTTGTCTCCGACTCCTCGACTCTGACTCCACAGCCCTGGATTTTATGATCAATTTTTCAGGTTTCAAGACTTGACTTATACGTAAGTATATACAATACTCAAGGATTTATTATTTCTTTATTAGCAACAATTTATTCCCCACTATCAAATCTTGTATCACTATGCCTTACATACTCATTAGGTAGTTGGCATCTTAACCCCCTCTCATTAGCAGATGACAACTGTACAGAATTCACCTACAAACAAATTGATTATTTTTAGAATCAAATGAATCCTCAGGGGTTTCTGCAGGCTTTTTTAAAGTGGACAGATTATTTCATATCTTTCCCATAAAAATAAATTGGAGAACAAGAAGGAGTCAGGGTTAATCAGTGAAATGACCAGAATAGATCAAGAATACACCAGAGGCCTCATGTATAAATGGTGCGTTCGTTTCCACGCTCACACTGAGACTTGGCCTAACGCTATGCACATTTTCGCGGCAGTACGCACGTTTCTGCTCGGTTTTGTAAAGAGGTGACACCCAGCGTCAAAGCAGTTCTACTGTTTCTGTGTAGTCTCCCTTTCTTTTCTAGATTTGCATCGATGATGCAGGCTTTATCAAATACACCAAAATTAATCGCATATCATTTACAAATTTAAGGCACTTGATTGTAATCAATTTGTAACAATATAATGGTGCGTGGAATGGCCGAACTATTCGTAACTACCATGGCAGCTACAGCATTGTTAGAAAATATTAATAAATGGAAGAATAAGAATAGAACGTGTATTTAAAGATCATACTTATTTCTTGTCCCATAATGATGACTGGCTTCAAAGTAGATTTAGATTTCCAAGAGCTATCCTCTTCTGAACTGGTGCTGCTTTACAAAGGCTGAATTGTGCTCTACCTGCTCCTTTGCAAGTTCCGTCCTGTGCTTTTTCGCCACAGGAGCTTTTCATTGTCCGACCAGGTATTTCTCAGTCATCACTGAGTCACGCGATGCCAGCTGTATGGGATGGTACACCCTAGCATACCCTGACTAGAGCTGCTGATTAACTGTACAGACTGCATCTCTGTTGTTAGTCATTAGCACTAAATCATAAGTAACATGATAGTTAGAATTTGTTACTAACCCTCACCTATTCTGTTTCTCTTCTCGGTACTCAAATGTGGCACTCGGTGCCACGGCCCACCTGCCAAGTTATTTTGCCTGCCTAAGGTAAAGTCATCCCTGATGGAGGATCGCAGGAATCGTGGGAAAGAGGGGTCCTTTCATCGGATTGGCTGTTTCAGCTGTGGAATGGCCAAATGGGGGAGGCAGCTTGATGAATGAGGTCTCCAGGACTCTAAACTAATCCAAATCCTATTATGTGATATCATCTACTGTTAAATTCTGCTCCGTACTTGTAAAGTTTTTATTTTTTATATTGTATTGAGGATTTGTTCTGTTCTGTGTATTGTATTGAATTGTATTGTATTGACCCCCTTTTTCTTTTTGACACCCACTGCACGCCCAACCTACCTGGAAAGGGGTCTCTCTCTGAATTGCCCTTCCTCATATTTCTTCCTTTTTCTCCCTAAAAGGTTTATCTGGGAGTTTTTCCTCATCTTCTTAGAGAGTCAAGGCTGGGGGGGCGGTCAAGAGACAGGGCCTGTTAAAGCCCATTGCAGCACTTCTTGTGTGATTTTGGGCTATACAAAAATAAATTATATTGTATTGTATTGTCATCCAGATATACAACATTTTCTTACAAGGTGGTTGAACAGGCAAACACCAAAGCGCGATTTGCAGCAATATCCGGTTTTCCACATGTAATCAGAGAGATTGACTGCACACACATTGCTATAAAGGCGCCTTCAGAGAATGAATTTGCTTATGAAAACAGAAAACATTTCCACTCTATGAATGTGAAAATGATTTGTGATGCGAAAATGTGTCTCATTGATGTTGTGGCAAGATGGCCTGGCTCAACTCATGATTCATTCAAAATGGTGTTGTGTATGATAGCTGGCTTCTTGGTAAGATAAGACACTTCATATTACCCTTTTGGTCAAAGTTGTAAGTTATCTATATGATGTAACCATATACAGTAGACCGATTTTTCCTTAGAACCTATCTAATAATTGTTAGCGGAAACTGCAAATATCCTCTGTAATTTTTGTGGCTTTTTTTGTGGCAATACTGCACTGTAGAGAGACCAGGAAGCAACTGTAGAGGAAAAGGTGGCTTGGGATGGTGATTGCAACTCCCAGCAGTCCCTGCAGTGGCTCTGATTGGTCTTCTGCTGAGGGTGCTGGGGCTTTTGGGGTCAAAGGATGTTAGCATGGCTTTTAAACAGGGGGCCGGTGACCAAAAGCAAAAAAAAAGAAGTTTTTTTAATTTGTGTTTCAAGTTCCTGTCTGTCTGCCTTCTGTTGGATTACCTGTACTTATTTGTTTTGTCCCGGATCGTTTCATGATTGGGGGCCTGGATGGTCTGCTGTCTGCCTGCCTGTGTACATGAGGTACGTGGATTCATGGTCATCCTGCAAAGAGAGGAGCGCTCCTGAACCAGTCCACCCGTCTTCATCATTTCAGGAACTACCGGTAGGACTATCTGTACATTCCCATTCAACGTGCGGGTCTCTGGACTATCTATCTTCATCATTACTTTTCACCCGTTGCCGTTTTTCATGATTTACTCTGTGTGTTTTGTTTGTGCTTTGTTGTATTTAATGTGTAATCGGCGTAAGGAGAACAGGGGTGGTATCGTTGTTTTCACGACATTCTTTATTTGCTGTTTGATTACCGGTTTGCTTTGTTTTTGTCTCTGTTTGAGAGTCCGTGCGGGACGGGCTAAGGCTGGGTGCGTCCCTGGAATCTCCACCATAAATATAAATCACCGTCTTCTTGACTGTGTGAATCTTAGCGGCACCAGACCGCTACAGCGTTATTCATTTCCCCATTTCTGCTGATTGACTGTGATGCGTCTCCAGCTGAGTGTTCTTGTGTTTTCCGTTTTGTTCCTCTGAATCCTTAAACCGCCACAACCGGCTATAGTCGTTTCCCCGTGCCATTTGCGAGCACGCAGGAGCTGATCAGTCAGTGCTGTACATTTGTTGAGCAGCCAGCTCATGACCACTGCCAGCCCCTTGTGAGAAGGTGGGCTGAATGCACCCCTAGAAGATACGGACGCTCCTCAAAAAACCCTCTTAAAAAACGCTGATAGACTACCTTCGCATTGCTCCATTAATTGCTGGGCTTAATTTGCGGCTGTTCTGTCGCATGAAATGCTTCTCGCGCGACTCTATGCTTACTTAAAAGCTTGAACAGCACCTGTCCTTTTTGGCTGATTGCTTTGTTTCTCTCTCCTCCCTCAGACAACCTCTGTTCCTGTTGGGGATCCCTCTCCCATTGTGCTCCCCTATGATGTTTGTCTATTCTTTAATCGAGAACTAACTGCATACTGAGCTTGTTTTACTTCTGAAAGAGACATGTTCATTTGAAGTATTTGAATAAAGTTTCTGTCTCTACAATCTCCTGTGTTTCTGTGCAATTCTGTGACCCAAGCCTGACACCCTGCAGCCTCACTGTCCCTTGGATTGAGCCACTACACTAGACTAGCCTGCCAGCGTCCGCGCTTACCTCTGTGTACTCGAGTGCAGCCAGTTCAAGCGCAGTTGGCTCGGTGATTTCATCCATGCCGTCAGTTGCACCTTGTACATATTGTTCCAGTAGTTTTTTAAATAGTTTTTACAGTACATTAGCAGTGTGTAAAATGATCCATGTTGCAGGAATTGTGATGCTCTTTGCATGAAAAAAAAGCGTTCCATTAAAATTTCACTTTTTCTTTGTGAATTGTGACGTTTACTTAAAAAGTGCAGCAAAAAAGTATCTGGCGTCCAGGGATGCATTAACCCCCAAGTATGTGGCAGTTTAAGGGTTAAAGCCCCAAGATGCCGTCAAAACGCCCTGCAACTTCTAAAGGCTTCTGGCAATGAAAACGCGCTTGCGTGAATTACAGTACATTTAGCGGTAACATCTGCATTTTACATTCTAGCACTGCGGGAGACATAGCAGTACAGTACTGTGCGGTATACGGGTTTACCTTTACATTCTGTATATTTAGGTAATGTATTAAGCAGAGTTTGAAATTAAATTAAAGTGTTTTGGGGGCATATGTAGGGTTTAAACCACATCCAAAATTTGAGGTTTTTTACAATTTGCGGGTGCTCTAGGAACGTAACCCCCGCCAATTTTGGGGGTGTACTGTAATATAATTACTTAGGGGACAGCAGGTACCCACTGAAGACGTGGCTACTCACTGCGCTTGCCAATCCAACTGACTGAACAAGAACGATGTTATAATGACCTCCACTGTGGTTAAGTGCCAGCTATAAGTGTCTCTCCAATAACTGCAGCAGTTTGCTGCTCTAACGGTGTAAGTCCCAGAATTCCACTACCACCTCCAGTGGTGCTGACACTGGGATGGCGGGCTGAGACTCACCTTTTCGTGTCTACTTTGATATCTGACCTCTTCTTTTTTGTTTTGTTCACTGTGCAACTTTGTGAACTTGAACTTTTGAATGCCTTCACCCCACTGTGCCACTCCATCATTACTTATACCACTGCTTAAGCTACCAAACAATACGTTTTTCCTTGCCTCCACTTTACTGAGCAGGACCTCCATTTCGCATTCACTGAAATTCTTCTTTTTTTAACATATGCTTTTGCCATTGTCTTTTAACAAAATACTGAACATAAGAGGCTATTTATATTGATTTGCATATTCAAATAGGTGAAATTCTGGGAGGAGTTAGGGTGGGGCTGTAGGCATTATAGACAAGGCCACAGGTGTCCAAATGAGGCACTTTACAAGCAATGACAGGTTCTGCAATCAGAACTTAGCTTCTTGACAAAAGAGAAATGGAACAGCTCATCTTTAAATCACAACATTATTACCATGAACAGAAGAAGAGAAGGCTAATAAGATCTTAGCTCAACAAATCCACAATCTGAAAGTTCACAAAGCAATCACTGAAATTACTAACATACAGTAGATGGAGTTAAAATCATTGATCATACAAACATAACCCACACATTTATGGAATACTACAAGTCCTTATATTCTACTCAGTTTAAAGAAGATGAAACACAATCAACTTGTGTTATTTGATTATTACAAATACCACAGCTCGATAATCTTAGTACATAGGAACTGGGAACATTTCTAACACTCTCAGAATTACTGGACACTATAAACTCACTTCAAAGTGGGAAGCAGCAGGCCCAGATGGCTACCCAGTTGAACATTTACAGAAGCTAGAGACAACAAAATTCTACCTCAGACTTTGCACTAAGCATTAATTACTGTCTTTCCAAAGAAAAATAAGGAATTATGACCATGTGCATCACACAGACCGATTTCACTTCTGAATAATGATGTTAAGATACTCTCCAAAGTTCTAGCTATAAGGATTGAGAAAATGCTTCCTTCCCTCTATAATATCACAAGACCAAACCAGATTTATTAAAGGTAGACTCTTAGCTTTCAATCTTCAATGCTTCTTTAATATAATATATTCACCTATAAAATCTAACATCCCGGAGATCTTATTATTTTTGGATGCAGAAAAAGCATCTGACACGGTTGCCTATTCAACACATTGCCCCAGTTTGGGTTGGCCCAAACATATGTGCATGGATAAAATTACTTTATGCCAGTCCAGAAGCCGCTGTCTGTATTATCAACATTATTTCAAACTACTTCAAACTATAATGTGCACAATGCCCTCTATCACCATTGTTGTTTTCAACTGCCATTGAGCCATTGGCAATTCACTTTTGAAATACATTGGAGATAAAGAAGGACTTGAACAGAAAATATCGCCATATGCAGACGATCCGGTACTGTATATATCTGACCCACAAAATTCCGTACCAGCAGTCCTTAATGCACTAGCAGAATTTCAAAAGATATCTGCATTCAAAAGCAATCTGAATAAAATTGTGCTTTTTCCAGTGAACTCTCTAGCACATAATATTATAATATTAATATCAAAACAGTTCAAATAGCTAGGGGTAAACATCACAAGTAAATATGAAGATCTTTATCAACAAAACTTTGCCATCAGCATGGAAAAAAATCAAAGAAGATTGGAACCGATGGCCTACCCTCCATCTCGCATTAGCAGGGAGATTAAATACTGTCAAGATGAACTTCCTTCCCAAGCTTCTTTTTCAATTTCAGATCATACATTAACGAATTGTTCTTTAAGAAACTAGGGGGCTCTGCCCCCTGCTCACTTCACTCGCCCACCCCCGGGTTTGGTTTACCGGATATACAATTTTAAGAGATTTGTTATTTTCATGGGTATTGTTACATATGCATTATTTTCACTTTTACTTTAAAACTTCAGTTAAAACAATAGTTCGAATGAACTTTTCTTCAAGATCGCATTGAATTTTGATTCCATGTTTGGACTTACATCGTGACAACGCAACGTATAACTGCCTGTGAGTGAATTACATTTCTTTCTCTCTAATAAATAAAATGACTTTTTCGAATGTTTGTCGATGCTCTTTTTTGTTCGCTTCGTCGTTGACGCGTTATCTCAAATGTATAAAATTATCCTGATAAAATTTTTAAGAGCTAAGAGCGCAGGAAGTGTGTCTGCCAAAAGCATTCACATGACTGAGGTTGGATGACTGTGGTCTTGTTTGAAAATAGCTGTAAGTAGGGCGTGACTTGAAAGAATCTCATGTCTCCGTCTCACGGGTCTTCATACCACGCCATTTTTGGAACTTTTAAATTTAGCTGGCAACATGAATTAAACGATCTACAAGTTGCAGACTTAAAATTTAAATCCAAACAATATATTTGATCTCTTTTCGCTGTTCCGTTATTTCACTGAGTAATAATTTCTGTTTTGTTTGTGCTAATGCGATTCTTTACTATCTTTTTTTTGAGACTTTCAAATTTTCATACTTCCATTATCTCTAACCTGCTCTGCATGTGTACCACACCAACGTTTTTGAATTCTTTACAACGTTCTACTTTGTCATCTCTTTGTCCTTTATTTTCGGCCTCGGGTGTGGACTTACGTACGTCTCGCGGGACGTATAAGTGTCTCTCCAAAAAAATCGCGTCTTGTCTCCTTCCCAGATTTTTTTTTATAATAGTGAGATCAGACTCATTTATAACCTCATTTATTTGGAATTCAAGACACCCATGCATTCTAAAGGCGACTCTACAAAGGCCTAAAACAGAAGGTGGTTCAGTTTTATTACTGGGTAGCAAATATACAAGCTATCAAGAATTGAGACATCAACACCAATATACACAAGCCAGGTGTGCATAGAAATGAAATCTTGCTGCACTTCTTTATGTACCCTGCTTTGTACCACAGTAAATATAAATTATTACCAATATACCAATAATCAGCTTTCTATCAAACACTCAGCACTTTAAGACAGAGAAGCTCTTATCTTTTCACCTCTACATGTCATCACCTTTTCCTACCCTCTCATACCTACACAGTATTTGATTTTTGGTAAACGTCTGGGGTTATAACACTTAGAAAATGCCGTATAGATAATAATATCTTATGAACAATTACACTTCAAATTTCACTTCCCATCGACACATTTTTCCCCCACTACTGTCAAATCAGAAACTTTGCTAAAAGCAACCTGCCTCATTTTCCTCACATCCCACCTGTTTCTATTCCAGAAGAAATACTGATCAGTCTTGAAGACTCAGACAGCATCTCAAAAATGAATAAAAACATCTGAAACGTCTCTTCCTTTCAAAGATCCCAGGGTATGGTGGGGTAAGGATCTTTCACTTGATATCTCAGAAAAGGAGTGGAAGAAAGCCCTGCGTAGAATAAACTTGAGCTTCAAACACGCATAGCATTTAATCATTCAACAAATCTTCATCGATCACATTTATCTCATTTTAAATTGGCCAAAACGTATCCAGGGCAAGATTCAAACTGTGAACGTTGCTTTCGAGATCCAGACTCACTGGGCCACGTGTTTTTTGCATGCACTAAATTAATATTATTCCGGACAAAAATCTCGGAATGCCTGTCAGACGTCCTTGGTGTCACAATCCCTCCTAAGTCATTAACTGCTTTTGTTTGGTGGGCTCCTAGATGGGCTTAAAGTGGAGGACAAATCGATTGGAACACTACTTGCACGATGAATTACTGTATTCTGCCCAATTAGAAGAATGCCAGCTCACCTGTTATACGTTAGTGAGTAACTGATATAGTTAGTAAGTAACCCTTATTAGTGAGTAACTGATATTCTATGCTATTTGAAATTGGAAAAAAATCTAATTTTTGGCTTTTTAAAAATATGGCAAGATCTAAATAATAACATTTTAGAAGAAGCATTTACATCTGGGAAAAGGACATTTTATCTTCTTTGTTGTTTTTCAAGATTTGCTTTTCTGTTGGCTCTCCTCTCCCTCTCTGGGATTGAATTCTGTTTTCCTAGGTTCGAATTGATTGTATGGATTGTTATCTTTTTTTGTTGTATAAGTTAGACTTGATTGTTTGAAATGTTAATATAATTAAAAAAAAGAAAATTAAAACTTTTTTCAGGAAGATATGGAACAAGATGATCTGCTGTGGCAACCCCTAACAGGAGCAGCCGAAAGAAGAAGCAACTTTGTTTGCTACAAGTCAGAGGTAAAACCACACATAGTTTAAATACTTGGGATCAACAGGACAGAGTAAGAGGGAGTGTGGAAGAGAAGTGAAGAAGAGAGTGCAGGCAGGGTGGAGAAGAGTGTCAGGAGTGATTTGTGACAGACGTATATTAGCAAGAGTGAAAGGGAAGGTCTACAGGACGGTAGTGAGACCAGTTATGTTATATAGGCTGGAGACGGTGGCACAGGAGACAGAACTGGAGGTGGCAGAGTTAAACATGTTAAGGTTTGCATTGGGTATGAAGAGGATGGACAGGATTAGAAATGAGGACATTAGAGGGTCAGCTCAGGTGGGAATGTTGGGAGACAAAGTCAGAGAGGCGAGATTACGCTGATTTGCACATGTGCACAGGAGAGTTGAGGGGTATATTGGGAGAAGGGTGCTAAGGATAGAGCTGCCATGTAAGAGGCCTAAGAGGAGGTTAATGGATGTGGTGAGAGAGGACATGCAGATGATGGGTGTGACAGAACAAGATGACGAGGACAGGAAGATATGGAAGAAGATGATCCATTGTGGTGACCCCTATCGGGAGCAGCCAAAAGAAGAAGAAGAAGACTTTATTCCTGTTAAGGAAAGCAGCGGTGGCAATATCACTCTATGACAATACCTTAATGGATCAGAGATATTAAAAAAATAACATGTAATGCTGTTATATCATTAAAACTGATCACCAAGTCACCAAACTCCTTGACCTGGGACTGCTGGAATTGGATTTTTGTACTTCCCGGGATTTGTGCATTGGCAGCATCAAATTCTACACACTAATCTTCAACCCAAGGCCTCACACAGCAATGTGCCAGGCTCTCGCTGTACTCCTTTTACTATATGCCAACTGCAAATGCCATTTAAATTTAAAACCTTTTAGTGGGAACAGGAAATAGGTCCAGGGGCCTCATGTATAAACGGTGCGTACGCACAGAAATGTTGCGTAAGAACTTTTCAACGTTCAAATCGCGATGTATAAAACCTACACTTGGCGTAAAGCCACGCACTTTTCCATGGTACCTCATGCCTTGTCGTACGCAAGTTCTCCGCTCGGTTTTGCAAACTGGCGGCACCCAGCGTCAAAGCAATGGTACTGTTCTTGTGTGATTACTCCTTATTTTCATGACGCGGCTTTATAAATACACAGAAACTAACCGCATATTGTTTATTAGTGTAATGCATCTGATTGTAATTAACTCGTAACAATATAATGGTCCAGGGAACAGCCATAGTATTCCAAATACCATAACTGCTTTAGCGTTGTTACTCTCACTTCTTCTTCTTCTTCTTCTTCTTTCAGCTCCTCCCATTAGGAGTTGCCACAGCGGATCATCTTTTTCCATATTACTCTCACTGCACCACTCGGAGTATTTATATCACTGTATCTGAGTGGGAATCACAGCAGCAGCTGATCGGAAAGAGAATTATCGTTATACGGTATTAAGCACACGCTGTCTCTGCCACGGCAAAACGTTTCAAAGCCTTTCCTGTATGGACCTCGCGGTTCAAAACAGTTTAATCCCAGTGATGAACTCTATTAAGCACTTGAAGTCCTCCAAAACTTTGTAATATGAGACACGACTTGAACTTAAAAACCTCCAGTAAGATGAGATTTGAGGTGATAATTGTGACGGTATGTTGCAACGGAGTATTCATCCCCCAAAGTCTGTTAATACCATCTAATTACACATCCCACTTGAAACGCCAGCAGTTCTTCTCATCTTATTCACAATGACTATTTCAATCTGCTTCTTCCACAGCCAACCAAATGTGGAAAGCTTAAGGGTTAGCAGCAATGGAAAAAAGTTTATCTGTGCCCCTAATAGAATTAAACAATTGTTTAGTGTGCTGCGCTAAAACGAATTACCCAATATGACGTCCAAGGACAAATGTAAGCCATGAACCTGACTGGACCTCAGACCAGTATGGACTATGCCTCTGTCGTCTAATGCTAGTTTGCAATCATTTTTAAAAACGCATACTCTGTAAACCTCGTAACTGTGAGGGTGACGGGTGCCGCCATTTAAGTGGCTTTGTAGAAACGTATTTTCACTTTGACATTACAAGAGATTTTGTGTCAATACAAGGGAAAAGAAATCCCAATTAATTACATTGATTTCATATTCTAACACAATAAAATGTAAAAAAAAAAAAAGTCAAAGGGGGTGAATAAGTTTATAGACAATCACATTACAGCTATTCAGTAATATGACTCGCTGTTATCTGAAATGAAAAAATCAATTCTGTTACACTTTATATCATTATTGATTTCACGTCACCCTATGCCAGTGTTTACAAGCATTGACACAAAGATACAAGATTGTATTTGAAGTTGGCTTTCTAAACTAATTAATACAGTAAATAAGAAACTAATATATTAAGTGACCTACCAAACTAAGATGATCTTCCCAGAAATTCTGAAATGGAATACAAAACTTGAAGTACCCTGAACAAACTGTACCTGGCTTCGCAATGAATCTGCATGTCAGTAAAAAACATTTTATGTGAAAATAAAATCCGAGTACTTTGGATACACCGTACGTCTGATATGCACCAATAATCCATTCTCATTAATTACTGCGACAGGTTATCACGACCTGCACCCCTATATTCAGTCAGTCAGTCATTTTCCATCCCGCTATAACCTAACATAGGGTCACGGGGGGTCTGCTGGAGCCAATGCCAGCCAACACAGGGCACAAGGCAGGAACAAACCCCGGGCAGGGTGCCAGCCCACTGCAGCAACTCTATATTGGAAAAAGAAAATTTAGAAATTGGATGAATGAAAGTGCTGTGGCGCTATCTGTTCTTTAAAACTGTTATATCTACTTTATATATATGTTACGGACAAAACCCGAAGTTTGGCCAGCTCCTGAATTGGCCGGCCGTTCCGCATTTTGGTCACGAGGTGTGGCCAAAGTCTGAATTACTAGAAATGGCCAGTGTATATGCTACTTTGGCTGGCCATTTCGCGAAGTGGCGAGAACACCCTGGCCAAAAATCAATGCGCTGATGTAAGGCTGTCCGCTCAAGGTGCGAAAATGCTTAGAAATTTCAGATGCACATTCATTAGTGACTTTTCCATTCTGCACGAGAAACTGCTCAAGGCGGGTCTTGTTCAGAAAAAGGACGCCACTTGAGACGGCCTTCCCCTCGCCCAAACACTAACCCTAACCCTGATGTTAAGTCACTATTTTAGGGCTACAATGATAACAGAAGTGTGAAGCCTACTTATATACTGTACCGAATCTTAATTATCGTGAAACAACCAAGTGGTGTCCGCTTTCTGAACAAGAGCCGCCAAGGCTACACTCGATACAATTGCACTACTAAGTGCGGAACAAATCGCTGCTCATGCCTTTTTTCTACCGACTTTCGCCGATCGCCCCATGCGATTTCGCAAACTGGCTGGCCAAATCCCGAAATCGAGGAAAAGATTAGACACTGGCCTATCAATTTACATCGACATTGGCCATTTCCCGATTTGGCCGATTTCGGGTTTTGGCCGTAACATATATAAAATCCTAAGCCTAAAATTGCAACGATTTTATGTCACACTTTAAATGAGGCTTATTTTTAAACCTACATATATATGTTTGGTATCATTATTTTCAGAATTTATAGAACTTTAACGTGATGTTGTTAGATTTTCAGATTCTTATTCTGTTTTTAAATTCTAAACTAAAAAATATCAAGAACCCGCGTCCCACAAGACAAGACTTTGTGCCAAGAAATGTAACCATACCCGGTGCCGGAAATAAAAGACAAAGAGTAGGACGGCTGCTGTACAGGCTTTTAAATGTTCGAAGTGCCGCATGAGTGAGATGATGATGATGATGCAGCAGCAAGGAGGTAAAAAAAAAAACCAAAACTATTTGTTTCTCATTGCATCACCATTTAAGAGGGGGTTTCGGAGGAGCGACTGCGTCTCCTTGGGGTGCACTCAGCCCCCTCTTCATAATTGCGAGCGGCAGAGATGCGAAGTGGCTGGTGCGTAGTGCAGGCCCCTGAGTTGGCGAGTGAAGCAAGCAGGGGGTAACCCCCCCGTAAATAAATAATACTAGCCAACCCGCAATCAGGCCGTTTTTTTAATCATTTTTAAGCACAGGGAGAAACTTTAACAGTTGCAAAATCGGTAATGTAATAAATCGGCAAGAAAAGCAACATTGTAACAATGCACGGAACGAACCAACACACAATCGTCCGTGCGGCGTAGCGAGGTGGGAGGGGTGTGTACAAAGTGCAGGAGCATCTAAGAAGACGCATGTTTGTCGCGGATGCGAATTGCTGTATGTAGTGTGTACAACACTTTGCCATGCTGCACGCGGTCGTGCGTCGAAACTGAATAGTCGTTTTTAAAGACTGGTCACTTCATTGTGTTTTAACCTCAGTTGTAAAGGAATATTTTAATGATCCCATGGGATACCCCTCACAAACCGTTTCACACGCTGCGTATGGCGATTCACCTCCGCGAGAAACATGCCTCTATGAACAGTCAACGTGGCTCGGAGGTACATGACATTAACCTGACCTGCACTGCATGTGGCCTCTACGACAGACAAACATAAATGACGCCATTTTTTCTGTGTCGTCACGTCCGAGTTGGTGGGCGTGACCCTGCGAGTTGTCGTCGTATCCAATGATCTTGGAGTTGGTGGGCGTGGCTCCTTCCTGTGTGCGCCATAGGTGTCTCACTTGTCGACGGCTTAGTGAATCCACGCCCCTTCCGGCGTGCTTTCCATGGTTGTCTTGCCTTAGTGAATTATATATATAGATTGTTGTGTATGTTCAAGTCCTGAAAAATATAAAAAAAAAGGGAAAGCAAACAATAATTTATTTGAAAAAAAATATGAACAAGCAGCATATACAGGTAGCTGCAAGGAACTTATCATGTCTTAATGCCAAAAATAAGAGGAAGCATCAAACCACAGTACACAACACCACTCTAACATCACAGTATATACAACAACAATAAAAGAAATAAAACACTACAGAGTATTCAAGTACAATGTCAGACATTAACCCTCCATAGACATATGAGTCCTTACATGGACATATTTAAGAACATGCAGGAGGGTAAGGAATGAACTTTAGCAAATCTTTTGGCAGATCTTGAAGACTACCGTATTTATTCATTTGGCAGATCCAAGGAGTCTTACAACATTTGAGATACAGTTGCCTACTTTTCTCTCTTTTTTCCAGGTGAAGTGACTTGCTCAGGGTCACACAGTGGTGTCAGTAGCACAATTTTAACCCACAACCACAGGGTTTGAAGTCCAAACCTTTACCCACTACACCACATTGCCTGCTGGACATTACATTAAAGAAGAAACTCTGAGATGCAGATTTTTTTTGGTCACCTGTAATATGTGTTTCAGTGGAAATAAATACAACTTGACGCAGGTTACTTCGTTGTGAAACATCTCTGATTATTCAATCGGCACATAAATTGACCAGACATGCGCATGATGGGCCCTTTAAGGAGTATAAATTCATGTCCATTGACTTTTGCTCTGTCTGAATAACTTGTCGCAGTTTAAACTGTGAGTGAGTAGATGCACTTCCAAACCAAATTTCTATGAAGGATAAAAGGGTAGAGCAAAAGTCTAAACTCTTTTATTGATACAGATTCCAATTTGTACATTAACAGAGGCCGGTAAACAAGACAAGGCCCCCTGAGATGCGACCCAGGACACTCTGGAGGGATTATGACTTGTTGACCTGGGGATTCCTCAGGAGGAGCCTGGGAGGTCTGGTCTAACCTGCTCAACTTGCTGCCACTATGGCCCCTGTCAGAAAGAAATGCCTAGAAAGTGAATGAGCTAACAGTATAAAAGCATTTGCTACTCGGCTTTCTTTGTTAGCAAAGTTATTTTGTGCACTGGTGTTGTCCCACAGCATAAAATGAGAAATGACTGTACCAAGGAATTTGAATGGCTCAGAGCTAATGAAGGGGTTTTGTCATTTATAACTAGATGGGAGTTTTCTTGCAATCAAGAACCATTTAAACTCATTTCACACAATCTGTTATGGGAGGTAATCTGGCCATTCAAGCTTGTGTCATTAGCAAATGTCAGCAGTTTTATGAATCAGTTACTAGAGGTATCCCTGCTCCTGGAGAGTGGGATTCATAATGCCATCTACCATATATACTCACGTATAAGTCGGGTCTTAAAACGTAAAAAATTAATCATAAAATCAGAACCGGCTTATATGCTCGTTGAAAAATGCAACACTTAAATTTTGCCTCCTCCGATCTCGCATCAGTTTCTCAGACGCATCGAATTTTGTTGCAGCAGCGCAGTTACCAATTTCTTTCGCTACTTCAATGACTTTTAATTTAAAACCAGCTTCATATTTTCTTCTGATCGAATGCTCCACCGTAGATAACGGTTGCTCCTACGATAAAGGTGTATGAGGGTGCGAGATACAAAAAACACAAATCAGTGCAAACGTCGCTTCAGAATAGTTTGGGTATTACCGTGTCGTCACGTAGGCACAATAGAGAGAGAGAGTTTAGGAGCACACGCTGATGCAGCGCATTGCCACACCCACATAGAAAAAAAAGGCAGTTTGCTCCGTGGTTACTCTCTCAGGTGGGCGTTAGCATATCGTAATCTCTCGGACCAATAGCGTGAGTTTTCAGCATTCGTCTTATACAACCGACATTAGACAATACCAGAAATTATACAGTAAAATCAAGTCCCGACTTATCTGTGGGAGAACTTATCTGCGAGTATATACTGTACATATCAGACTTGTTTATTTTTGATTACTTTGTCTATGGTAACATTGCTGATTATGTAGTTTTATTATGTAGCATGCATTTTATGGGTGGTTCCCCAAGAGGAGGGGCCACCTGCCCATCACCAACCCACAGTCCCTTGTGCCTCATTTGACTGCACTTGGAAGTCGGTGAGTGTTTCTCCTGTCATTTTATATCTGTTGATTTTGTTTTTTTTCAATTTGCTGGATTTTTTTGAACCTGTGCTGTTTTTGTGACTTGGATTTCATATTGGGACTTTGCTCACCTTGGATTACCTTTGCTGGTAATTCCTTTTTGCCTTTTCTACGACATGGGCCTTACTTTTGTACATGATCACTTCTGAACAATAAATATTTATAGAGATTATGTGTTTACCCTTATTACTGGCTGGGACCCCCTCTAGTGGCCATTTTGAGTCATTTTGGGACCCCTTGAGTTTGAGTCTAGTTCTGTGTTGTTTTTGCTTAATATAAATTTACCTTAATTTGCACTATAACTTGGAGCGTTACATACAATTATGTACTGTATGTATGTGTATATTTCTATATTATATGGTATGTGTAATTGTTTTTTAAAATAACATTTATGTTGTAAGGCGGGACGGTGGCGCAGTGGTAGCGCTGCTGCCTCGCAGTTAGGAGGCCCGGGTTCGCTTCCCGGGTCCTCCCTGCGTGGAGTTTGCATGTTCTCCCCGTGTCTGCGTGGGTTTCCTCCCACAATCCAAAGACATGCAGGTTGGGTGGATTGGCGGTTCTAAATTGGCCCTAGTGTGTGCTTGGTGTGAGGGTGTGTTTGTGTGTGTCCTGTGGTGGGTTGGCACCCTGCCCAGGACTGGTTCCTGCCTTGTGCCCTGTGTTGGCTGGGATTGGCTCCGGCAGACCCCCGTGACCCTGTATTTGGATTCAGCGGGTTAGAAAATGGATGGATGGATGGATTTATGTTGTACTTTAACCTGATTGTGATTTATTTGGAATTATATACAGCACTCTGAGCTTATAAACAGAAACACAACCATTAACCAGACTGAATCTCTGCTTTTGGACATTGTTTTTCATCTATTGTCTTTTCTTAGTTGTCCATTTACAGTCTTGTAGTTTACTTAAGGCATGAGTTATATGCTTTCATATAAAATTCAAAAAGATACCCAATGTTTTCCTGTGTTTTGGTGCACTGGTTTGTTGCCCGTTCTTTCTCTACAACTGTCTTCTCATGTTTGGTCACTCTTATTAAGATTGAGCTCTTCTAGGCTTGCTGTAACCAAAAATCAGTAAAATCAGTAAAATATACACACACACACACACATATATATATATATATATATATATATATATATATATATATATATATATATATATATATATATATATATACACACACACAGGTGGAATCCTGTTGTAATGAAATTAATGGAACCATAAAAGTATTTTGTTCTACTAGATATTTTGTTATAACAAATATGGAGAAAATCTGTATGCCTCTACTATTTGTGACCGGCTACTTGCCATCTCTAATAGCAACAGTGTAAGGACAGCTCCATAGCTGCTCCACTGCGTCTGGTAAACAGTAAACAAAGAGCAAAGCAATTGGTTGTCCTCTGCATGATCAGGCTTACCACGTAACATGCTTGTCGCACAATGTTTACAACATTTAACACCGGACCTTTGACCTGCTCGCCCTTTCTTGCACACTCCTAGTCTGCCACAGTGGTCATTCCAAGCCGCTGGTGTTCTTCTAATCTGAAGATGGGAGCTAAAGCAGGACTGTCGCTCCTGTCTTATGTGCTAGAGTGCTGAAGTAACAGCTCCTATTTTGAATGAAGTCTTGAGACTGTACCTGCCATCTCTATAAAGTTATAAGCTCCTTGGGAGCTTGGACTCACCTTCCTGTTTCTCGTGACCCAACCTTGTCAATACCTGTATAAAAACATCGCTTCTTAAACTGGAAAAAATATTTTATTTAAAAATGAGACATTAGATTGTAGGATAGCATGGTGGTGCCTCGCAGTAAAGAGACCTGGGTTCACTTCCTGGGTCATTCCTGCTTTGAGTCTGCATGTTCTCCCTGTGACTGCGTGGGTTTCCTCTGGGTACTCCGGTTTCCACCCACAGTCCAAAGATATGCAGGTTAGGTGCATTGGCGATCCTAAACTGTCCCAAGTGTGTGTGCTTGGTCTGTATGTGTCCTGCGGTGGGCTGGCTCCCTGCCAGGGATTTGTTCCTGCCTTGAACCCTGTGCTGACTGGGACTGGCTCCAGCAGACCGCTGTGACCCTGCGTTAAGATATAGCGGGTTGGACAATGACTGACTGGGTGTAACTTTTTTTTCTCACATATATTTTGAATCTTAAAATTTTAAGAAGCACTATGAAACTCGAACAGTACCGTACCTGCACATGACACAACTACTCACGTGGACGCTCGGTGGCGCACTGACTGGCGGTTATACCTATATGATGTCATGCTTACACTCTCACCGAGACTGCACAAGACTGTAATTTTCACAACAGACTGTCACTTTCTGTTGGTCTAACAAGAAAGAGACAGCCTGTTTCAGGGTTCCTGAGACTTGGCGAAAGTATAGAGGTGGCATTAAGTATTTTTTGCACCGCATTATTATCTACAGTGGCCATTTATGGTCTAAAAAAACGTTTGTTATACTGAAATGTACATTTCTCTAAAATGAACCCATTAAAAATGATGTTGTATGAAACTTTGTCTGGGCCAACAAAAAGTTTACATTATTCTGAAAATGTTGTTACTTTGAGATTCGCTATAATGGGATTTGACCTTCAAATATACAGTATGTATTGTCACACATGTGTGATTGGGAGGCAGCTAAATGACCTGAAAAATAGTAGTACCACACCAGACCAGGGGGTGGCGAGCTGTACTGACTTTCTCTCTCAATCTTCTGCAGACCTTCCACGGGAAATCCCACTAAGTCCTGGCGCCATTGATGACGTCATCTCCAGTACCGCTGCTATTGATGACGTCACTTCCAGCACTGGATGGGTGGGCATTGGCAACGTCACTTCCTGTCCCAGCCTTTAAAGCCACCATATTCTCACACTCAAATCAGTCCTGTTTTGGACTCAAACCTGTAAACAACTCAACCAAAATTACCTATTTGTAGCCCGGGCATAATATACGGATGGATGTCCCAAACCTTTTTTGATGTCTGTGGACTATTATTATTACTATATATATATATATATATATATATATATATATATATATATATATATATATATATATATATATATTGTGGCAGTAGGGGGCTCCCTTGAACCCTCAAGTACAGCTCCAGACACCACGTAAAAGTCCAAGGCTCTTTACTTTCATTTTCCACCGATGTGCACCAAGCACCTTCCACACTACTCATCCAAAACAACAATAAACCAAATCCTCCTCGCCCAGACACTTAGCCACCCTGCCTCCCAGCTCAGCTCAGTGTCTGGACTGGCCCATAGTCCTTTTATAGCCCCTGACCCGGAGGCGATCCTGTCCAATCAGACCACAGTTCCTTATTCCTTCCGGATCAGGGCAAACAGTCCTTTTCTTCACCCCGGGAGCACGTCGTTCCTTCCCGTCACGTGACCGTGACGTACTCCCGGATTATAGGACACACAAGAGCCCATGAGTCCCCCTACAGCGACTCCCGGTGGTCCCCAAGGTATCCAGCAGGGCTGTGTAAAAACACTACATAGTCCATGAGGCCCTGCTGGAACTCGAGGCACAATCCTGCTGTCAGGAGAGCTCCTCCTGGCGGCCTGGGGGTGAGGGCCGGAGCACCTCCACAATTCCCCCCCTCAGCAACAACTGGGACGGAGCGTCCGGACCCGCGAGGGACGATGAGCTCTCGATGAGCTTCAACCGGTAGTCACCTGAAATGGTTTTCACTTCACACGTGTTCGAGAGAATGCCAAGAGAGAGTAAAAAAGTAATCAGAGCAAAGGGTGGTTGTTTTGATGAAACTAGAATATAAAACATGTTTTCAGTTATTTCACCTTTTTTTGTTAAGTACACAACTCCACATGTGTTCATTCATAGTTTTGCTGCCTTCAGTGAGAATCTACTAATGTAAATGGTCATGAAAATAAAGAAAACACATTGAATGAGGAGGTGTGTCCAAACTTTTGGCCTGTACTGTATATATATATACTGTATATACTGTGTGTGTATACATATATATATATATATATATATATATATAGAGAGAGAGAGAGAGAGAGAGAGAGTAACAGATGGCATGTCAGTACTGAACAAATACCCTAACCTGGAGGCCATTATAATAGAAGGACAGGGGAGACTACATATTCAGATTATTTTTTCACTAGGTGGCAGTGCCCCTGGGTTACGGTACCTCTATGGATACCCACAGGGTATGTTGGAAACTGCAGCATGTTGGGTTCCGTGGATGCAGTCAGGGAGTGATGAAAGGATTAATGGTCACAACTTTACGAGACTTCCACCTTACCTGGAAGTGCTTCTGACAAACAGACTTGTGCCACCAGAAGTACTTCTAGTGTTCAGCACAGTTGCCTTTCAAGCAGGGAGTCCTGGTTCAGTTCCCACTCATTATATTACATTTTTTCTTTTATCACGCATCCTTTTTTTCGTGGCTTTCAGAAGTGGCAATACTTGCAGGTCAAGGTCTCAAGCGTAATCTACAACCTCAACACCACCACTACAACCTGCCTGGCACGGTATCTCTGATGTATTAGAAGCCATATTCTGCCATCCAGTAATTGTACCCTCACACCTGAGTCATATCTCATAATGAATTAGGACCAACAATTGCATTTAGTCTTAATACAATTATTTTCCTCATTTTAAATGTGCAGTGGACTTTTGAAAATACATGGGCAAAGGTGAAAAATAGAGCATAAATAACATGAATAAAGCTGGGGTCACCCTGACCAAATTATTCAGCAGAGACAATCGCTTAAATCCAGAAAAAAAAATCTGCAATTCTGGCACTTGAGGACCAGAGCTTTCTGTTATTGAGTGAGAAAAAAATAAGTGACCGAACACACACGTCTGACTGTAGACTGCAGAGGCATGTGGGGGCCGTCACTAGACATTAATGCTGAGGAGTTCTGCTATAATTATACTGATTAAAGAACTAAAGTCCACAAAAAGGACTGTAATTGAAGTACCTCAAGAGTCTAAATACAACCCCAAACCAAAAAAAGTTGGGACGGTTTGGAAAATGCAAATCAAACAAGTGGTGACTCTTAAAGGTGCCATGTTTTTATTTGCATTTTCCATACTGTCCCAACTTTTTCTGATCTGGGGTTGTACATAAACAAGTACTGAAGAATCTCTTTTCCCTACAAGTTGTATAATCAAACTAGGGGTTCAAAAAGAGTGAATAATGATAATAATATATTTTAATTATATAGACTTAGTCTGTGGGCAGCACAGTGGTAACACTGCTGCCTCGCAGTAAGGAGACCCGGGTTCGCTTCCTGGGTCCTCCCTGCATGGAGTTCGCATGTTCTCCCTGTGTTTCCTCCCACAGTCCAAAGACAAGCAGGTTAGGTGCATTGGCGATCCTAAATTGTGCTTGGTGTGTGAGCCCTGTGGTGGGCTAGTGCCCTGCCCAGGGACTGTTTCCTGCCTTGCGCCCTGTGTTGGCTAGGATTGACTCCAGCAGACCCCCGTGACCCTGTAGTTAGGATATAGCATGATGGATGGAGGGATAGACTTATAGATAATCTGACATGATTCAATTAGAGAGGTATATGTCACTGGATCAAAATCCACAAAGCAGGGCATTTTTTGCCTTTTTGGGACTGAGATATTTCTAAACCCACTTAATCCAATATAGGCTGCTAAAATGAAGAAGCCTACTCGGGAGTCACTTGGTACTACACAGGAATCATTTTGTGAAGTCTGATTCATCAATACTAACATAAGAGCCAACAAACAACCTTAACACGTCCTTGTGATGGGAAGGAATGCAGAATGCCACAACACCACCAGACAATGTACAAATGGTGAACAAGACTGTAATTGAACACGGATTTCTCAAGCCATCATCCAATATTATTAACCACTGTGGTAATTGTTGATGGCTTACATTGGATCAAGGATCAATTAGAACTGAAGCCAGGTTCTCAGCACATTTTTAAGAACTTTACATAACATTATCACACCTGTTTACCTAATTCAGGACTGTATGGGAGACAAAGACTATTCTGTCAGCCCTGGTTTAGAGGTCTGAAAGGAAAAAAAAATTGGCAAAAGGGAAAATAATAGTGCAATACCAACACGTACCATTCAATTCAAGAACTAATAACACTAGTCTGCAAAAAAAAAAAATTAAAGGTTATACTCCTTTCAAATATTTTGGTGATTTTTTTACAGATTAGAGGGTACTGAATCCAAATCCGGTAGCAGAATTGCTCCATTACATCCAGTTTTTGAGAGATGAGGGTTTGAAATGAAAAGGCACTATTTTACAGGAAAAAGAAATACAATTATTTAGCCTTTGTTTTAAATATAAACTAGGGGGCTTTGCTCGCCAATCCCCCACACCCCCTGCCTGTGTTACATGCCAGCCACTTCGCGTCTCTGCTGCTCGCGTTGTGAAGAGGGGGCCTGAATGCACCCCGAGGAGATGTGGTCGCTCCTCTGAAACGCCCTCTTAAATGCTGATACAATTTTTTTTTTTTTTACCTCCTCTTTGCTCGATCAGCTGCCGGATTGCTGCTGCCATGCCGCGTGATCTGCATTTTGCGCGGCTCAATTCTGTCATATCACCTATGTCCATAGATTCGATCTGTGTTGCGCTTTTACCTTTTCATCAATATCGCACTGAATTTTGATTCCATGTTTGGAATTACGGGTGGCACGGTGCCGCAATGGGTAGCACTGCTGCCTCACAGTTAGGAGACCCGGGTTCGCTTCCTCGGTCCTCCCTGTGTGGAGTTTGCATGTTCTCCCCGTGTCTGCGTGGGTTTCCTCCCACAGTCCAAAGACATGCAGGTTAGGTGCACTGGCGATCCTAAATTGTCCCGTGTGTGTGCTTGGTGTGTGTGTGTGTGCCCTGTGGTGGGCTGGCGCCCTGCCCAGGGTTTGTTTCCTGCCTAGCGCTCTGTGTTGGCTGGGATTGGCTCCAGCAGACTCCCGTGACCCTGTAGTTAGGATATAGCGGGTTGGAAAATGGATGGATGTTTGGAATTACATCGTGAAAACGCAACATATAACTGCGCGTGAGTGAATATTGTTTCTTTCTCTCTATAAGAAATGTGTCTGACATAACCACGCAGGACTTTTCCCAAACTCTTGGGCCGTGGTTACATCGCTTGGCACGAAGACTCGTCTCGCGGGATGTGAAAGTGTCTCTGAGTGTCTCCTTCCAAGATTGTTTTTTCTAATAGAGAGATAAACGAAGAGTATATATTCTTTTACTATTTGGTTACCTGTTTCCTGGTCAAGATAATGGATGGATCAACCCGTCCTTGCACATTTTGTTTAAAAAGCATGTAAACAACAATTTTCTCTCTTCTGGACAATACAAATGCATCTTTCCAACGTTCTAAATATAAATTCTTGACAATTTTGAAGGAATAAGAAGAGAAAAAAAAATGCTGATTAAGAGCAAGAAATGTGTGGCAAATACTTGATTTTGGGTTTCTTCCACCTCAACTACAATTAAAATTGAAGAAGGCTGCCAGTTTTCTGTTGAAAAAAATACCTCAAATAATATTATGAGAATGAAAAATGCTTGTGCATTAACACAAATGAACCGTCCTCTGTTTCGTGTTTCTAAATGGCGATTTACTCTGAATCCCAGATCTTGGCAGCAACGATTTGTAGTAGAGAAATTTGAAGATGAACAGTATTAACAAAGTTTGTGCAAGTCCACTTTTGGCAACAAATGAATTTACAATAGCTGAACGCAGTAAACGTAACACTGAGTTAACATTCACAAAACTGATTAATCCAATTTAGGATCACGGGGAGCAACCAGGGTTTTACAGCAGGAACCAGACTGGTGTCAGACCATCGCAAGTCCCATTTAAGCACATACCCTCACAGGACTATTTGGAACTGCCAACAAACCTAAGCAGAATATTCTATAGGGTGGTCCAGATCTAATTATTCAATTTTCATTACGCTATAACTTATTAAGTTTATTACACAGAAAATCACCCGGAAAATCCCAGACCATCGAGAAGTGTGCGAACTGACGACATGAAGAATCGTCTTCGTGCCGAACTGGAATCGTCCCCACATAAGGCAAAGTCATCCAGACGGTCTGGACCACCCTGTAGAGCAGCAGGGGTAGGCAATGGCGGTCCTGGAGAGTCGCAGTGGCTGCAGGTTTTTGTTCCACCCCAGTTTCTTAATGAAGAGTCAGTTATTGCTGATGAAACTCTTACTGCTCAAGTGACATTTTGATGCTTCATTCTAGTGGTCTTGCTTGTTAAGTTTCCCCTCCCCTAATTGCTTATTTCCATCTTAAACTGCTGCATTCACTGTTTTAATGGCTCCTTATTAGCAATAAGATGTCAATGACAAAGCAGCCAGCAGTTTTCCATCAAACTTGTTTCCATTTACATCTCTGTGTGTTCATCACGCCCTATTTGATTTAATAACACTCTTAATAGAAAATGTGACAGAATGAAAATCAAACGTTTTAGGCTTCAAATCATTTGGATGATACCCTTGGAAAGGAAAACAAATCTACAAAATAAGAACCTTACTTTGCAGACTGACAAGCCATAAAATTAAAGAAGGTCTGAGATCGGTAAGGATTGTTTTCTTTTTTTGATTCATTTTATTGTAATCATTCCATACAAATCAATCAATTTTTACAAAACGTAGGATTGAGAACAAGTCGACCCCCACCCCTGAGAGAAAGAGCAAGGCCAACGGAGTAAAACGTAAGGCTTGTAAACATACCTAAATTGATGATATTGATAAGCAATAGAGATGAATGGAGAAGAAAAAGAAATGCAGAAATAATTGCTTCCTCTGTGCTTTAAGAGCTTATTCTAAAATATCCTTCTATATAAAAGCAGTCGGGATTGTCCTTCCGTCCCGTGAGTGCTACGCAGGCGTGGAGTTTCACACACGCCCCGTCCATTTTGCAATGCACGATGGGATTTGTAGTTTCGTTTTTCCAGGTAAAAGATGATTTTCTACTCCAGACTGTGCGATATCTTCTTTCTTACTACATAAAAGCGGTCGGGATTGTCCTTCTGTCCCGTGAGTGGAAAGCGTAGCGGTATTCCGCTTATCACAGACTTACTACTTGCAGCTTGCGGGCAGGCGACATGATGTGAGCAGAGTTCTGGTGCTCCCATCGTTCCCTTGCTTTTGTGCGCGATGCGCTGGAAAAATAGACAAAATTATGTCTCTGGAAATAATTCATGTTGATGGAGTACAAATGACTCATCGCGTAGTAAATATCAGGGGGGTTCAAAAGGGCGACCTCAATATAGAAAAAAAGTTTAAATTTCATCACAAAAATAACAGAAACTGTTAAAGTAATACCGCTCAAATGCAATACAACCCAATGAATGAGTTTGTATAAAATATCAAATTGATCTACTGTAGATATTGAATTGCCTTAAGAAATGGTCAACTTAAAAGTCGGTCGCATTAAAAGGCGGGTCAGCCTAGTTACTGATTAGATCCTGCCATGTTCTGAAACAAATCTGTACTGATCCTGTAACTGAGTATTTGATTTTTTCCAATTTCAAATAGTATAAAACATCGGTTTTTCCACTGACTTAAATGAGGAGAGTTAGGATTCTTCCAGTTTAGCAAAATAAGTCTGCGTGCCAAAAGTGTAGTGAATGCAATCACAGTTTGTTTGTCCTTTTCCACTTTAAACCCATCTGGAAGAACCCCAAACACAGCTGTTAATGGGTTAGGAGGGATTGTGAGACCAAGGCTGTCTGAAAGGATTGTTTTCTAATTAAGCAGTTGGGTTGGAATGAAAACCTGCAGCAGCTGCGGACCTCCAAGACCGACTTGGCCTACCCCTGTTCTACAGGACGTGGGAGGAAAAGGCACACACACCTGGGAAGAATGTTTATTTTTTGATTTTATTAAAATTCAAATAACATTCCATACAAATAAATCAAGTTTTACAAAACAAATCCTGTTTAACCTCAACATGGATCCCAGGGCCGTTTGAAGGAATTTGGGGGCCCCAAGCAAAATGGACATGGAGGCCCCCCGCACGCACGCAAAAGGAACCACAGCATAGCCATACAGTTTAAATTCACTCACACTTTATATAAATAAAAAAGGTTTACAGTGCAAATACTGCTGTTGCATATACTGTGCATAAATAAAAAAATGTTTAGAGTGCAAATACTGCTGTTGCATATAAAGTGCATAAAATTGGAACATTTTCAACAATTGAACATTTGCAAAAAACACCACTGTACCATAAAATCAAATATACATTAAAAAAGTGCACAATAACTAAATCCAACATACTTAAAAACACACACACACATACATACTCACATTAACATTTTTCAGTTCTCTCAAACATGTGCAAATTATCTAAAACTGCTGTTAGCGAGCCTTGTTTTCTGCAAAGGCAATCACAATGTCCTCCATGTCCAAAGACTGGCGAACATCCCGCTCAATTGACATAAGTGCCAGTCCTGTGAGCCTTTCTTGGCCCACCGTGGACCTCATGTAATTTTCTCTTCTTTCTTTTTTGGCTTCCTGAAGCATAATTCCGCTTCATGACTGCCGAGGAAATTTTGTATTTTGCCGGCAGCAGAGATCGCGTGGCTGGCTGGCTGCTGTCAGCGAGGGGGGCCCCCTTGAGGGGGATCCCGATAACAGTGTCATTGCACTTTACTGCATTTACTATCAATGGGGCGCTCACACAGTTTGTCGCTGCATTTTATTCTTAACCAGTCGTTGTCTTGGGGCACCAGGCCAGCTCGGGGCCCAAAGCAATTGCTTGGTTTGCCTGCCTTGTTGCGACGGGCCTGATGGATCCTGAGTGCTGAATCCATTAGGAAACAGCATTAACCGCTGCGCCACCTCCATCCATCAATTTTCCAACCCGCTGAATCCGAACAAAATTGCAAAATTATGAATGAAGAACCTTTTTCGTGTGTTTATGTCTCATCCAGTGTCAATCAGTCAGTCATTTTTTAACTGACTGACATTGGATGAGAAATCCATCCATTTTCTAACCCGCTGAATCCAAATACAGGGTCATGGGGGTCTGCTGGAGTCAATCCCAGCCAACACAGGGCACAAGGCAGGAACCAATCCTGGGCAGGGTGCCAGCCCACCACAGGCTGCGCCACCTGTTTTCTCCAATATAGAGTTGCAGGATGCCAGCACTGGATTAAAGGCAAGAACGCAACTTTGACTGGGTGTGAGCCCATTGCAGAGCCCACCTCAGGCACACACCCTCAAGGGGTTACTGAAATGGCCAATGAATCTATACAGCATATCTTAGGGGATGTGAGAGAAAAAAGCAAAAAGACATGGAAAGAATATTCAAGCTTCATACAGATCCTATTCTACTGTATCAGAGGCAACAGCATTAACCACTGCTCCACCATGACATCCAGAGTTATTCCTCACTTTTATTCATTAACCTTTTAGTTACATTAAAAGGTTAGTCTTTTTTTTGTCTTAGACAAAACTAGTTGGCTGCACAAAATTTATTTTATAAAAACATTCTTAAACCAGTTCTACCCAATTCAAGGTTGTGGGGAGGCAAAGACTATTCTGGTAGCAACGGGCCTCTAATTTACTCCAATAAAAATATAGTAAAAATGCTAACATAATCAAATTTAGGAACTAACAATCAGAATCTGTTTATGGGTCAAACATACACGAGGATGCACTGCAAATGTTAAGAAATGAATTTGTTTCTGCTTTCCTAAACCTGCTCTATCCAGTTTAGGCTCAAGGGGAGCTGGAGTCTGATCTTAAAAACAGTCCTACATGGGATACCAGGCAGTTGGCCCACTCATATTGGGACCAATTTGGAATTAACAATCCTAAATTAAAAAATACTGAATAAGCGACCAAGCGACTTTGCTATTTTGAAGAAATTAAGTGAATGAAGTTGACAAGCTGCGGTGGGCTGGCGCCCTGCCCAGGGTTTGTTTCCTGCCTTGCGCCCTGTGTTGGCTGGGATTGGCTCCAGCAGACCCCCGTGACCCTGTAGTTAGGATATAGCAGGTTGGATAATGGATGGAAGTTGACAAGCTTTGTCAGGCTGAAAGGCCAGTTCTCGTCAAAATTGTCCTAATGACTGAATTATATATTTATTATTAAGATTGTGCAACACTACTTTCAACAAAAAATAAATTTACAATAACAGAACATACTAAGCATAACATTAAGTAACATTCTCAAACCTGTTTCATCCGATTCAGGATTGCTGGGAGCCAGCACGTATCCTGGAAGCACTGGGTTTAAAGGCAGGAACTAGACTGGGACAGGGTGTCAGTCCATTGCAGAGCTTCCTCAAACACAAACCCTCACAGGACCAATTTGCAATTGCCAATGAACCTAAGGAGAATATTCTAGATTTTGGAGGAAAAGGCCGACAGACGTAATAAGGATGTTCAGCCTCAACATGGACCATGGAGACTGCATGCATGAAGTGACAGCTTTAACCACTGAGCCACCATCCCACTGAGACCTGTTTCTCACCTTCTTTACCTATTAGTTACAAAAAGAAAAATTGTGTCAGCTGCACATTTACCAAAATTGTTCTAATGACTAAATAATATATGTTTACTATTTATTATGACTGTACAAGAGTACTACTAGGGAGCCAGCATCTAGCCTGGCAGTGCTGCGTTTTGAGACATGAACCATACTGGGACGGGGTGTCAGTCCATTGCCGGGCAAACTCAAATACACACCCTCACAGGATTAATTTGGATTTGCCAATGAACCTAAGAATATTCTAGATTCGGGAGGAAAATTCAAGATGTGACAGCATTAACCACTGTATCACCTAAACTTATTTATCGCATCTATAAATTAACCTCTGCGGTGGGTTGGCACCCTGCCCGGGATTGGTACCTGCCTTGAGCCCTGTGTTGGCTGGGATTGGCTCCAGCAGACCCCCGTGACCCTGTATTCGGATTCAGCGGGTTAGAAAATGGATGGATGGATAAATTAACCTTTTAGTCTCTCTATTATATAAAAAAATCCTGGGACGGGGCAAGACTTTTTAGCCTGGGACGAGACGAGATTTTCTCAGAGAGAGACTTTCACGTCCCACGAGATGAGACTTTATGCCAAGAGATTATTTAACCACGGGGCCCGGGCCGGAAATAAAAGACAAAGAGTAGATGACAAAGTAGAATGTCGTAAACAATTCAAAAATGCTGGCTCAGTACACATGCAGAGCAGGTCAGAGATAATGGAAGTACGAAAATTCAAAAGTCTCAAAAAAAAAAAAAAAAGGAAATAGGAAAGATCGCATGAGCTCAAACAGTGAAATAACGGAACAGCGAAAAGAGATCAAATGTAAGAGACTTGTAGATCGTCTAATTCGTGTTGCCATCAGGGAAAAGTAAAAGTAGTGTTTCTTCCTAATGAAGAGGCGTATCCATGAGAATTAAAAAATTCCAAAAACGTTGGCACGATACACATCAGAGCTGGTTAGAGATAATGGAAATACGAAGATTGAAAGTCTCAAAAAAAATGAAAGTAAAGATCACATTAGCGCAAACAAGTGGAAATTATTACTCAGTGAAATAACGGAACAGTGAAAAGAGATTGAATATATTGTTTGGATCCAAACTTTAAGTCGGAGACTTGTAGCTCGTCTAATTCGTGTTAATATCAGGGAGAAGTTGTGTTTCTTCCCAATGAAGAGACGTATCCACGAGAATTAAATTTTGATTTTAATTATTTCAATAAAATGTTTAAAAAAAAAAAACAAAAAAGAATGGAAGCTGGTTGGAACAAAAACCTGCAGCCACAGTGGGTCCCCCAGGACCGAGTTTGGGAAGCACCGTCCTAGATGTTCGAGAAAAAAGACAGACACATGTAGGAAAAACATTCAACCTCCACACGGACTATGAAGACCCGCATAGATCATCAGTCATCATCAAGTCCTTCCATGAGAACCCTGAATACCATGAGGACTGATCATTTATGTTAGGTAGAATCAGTGGCGTAGGGTGGGTGTCAGCCGCCCGGGGCGGAGGAAAATTTTGCCTTCCCCTTATTTAGGTATTTCAATTTAAAAGACTAAAATATACAGTAATTCTTTGCTGCCCCCTAAAAGTGCCGCCCCTACTACGCTACGCCACTGGGTAGAATGCCTAGAGGGGCCTGGGCGGTCTCATGGCCTGGATTTTATTTTTTCTCTCCAGCCATCTGGAGTTTTTTTGTTTTTTCTGTCCTCCCTGGCCATCGGACCTTACTTTTATTCTATGTTAATTAGTGCTCTCTGACTTTAATTCTTACTTTGTCTTTTTTTCTCTTTCTTCATCATGTAAAGCACTTTGAGCTACACTATTTGTATAAAAATGTGCTATATTAATAAATGTTGTTGTTAGATCCACTTAGTGACAGTATTAATCGCTGCGCCACCATCCAACCCAGACTAATTTCTTACCTTCAAAAATGAACCTTTCAGTTACCAAAAAAAAAAACCAACTTGTTGGCAGCACATTTATCAAAACTGTTGAAAAGACTAAATGATATCAAGTCAAGTAGAGCTTTATTGTCATCTCAACCAAATAAGTATAAGAAGCAGCCGGGGGGACAACATCGGGCAGAGCAATTTGTGGAGAGGGCAGTCCAGTGCAGAAGGGGGCAGCATGGTGCTCGGGAGCCAGACTGCTTGGGGAGAAGAAGCTACTGTACAGTCTAGCAGACCTACTCCTGTAGCTGCAGAATCTTCTCTCAGATGGAAGGGGGGTACAAAGTTCCTGGGAGGGGTGCTAGGGGTCGGCCACAATGCTGGTGGCCTTACATAGGGAGCGAGAGGCGTAAATGTCCTGGAGGCTTGGTAGGGGGCTGCCTATGATGCTCTCAATGGTCCGCACAATCCTCTGAAGGGCTTTATCCTCATGGTTGTACAGGACAGGGTGTCAGTCCATCGCATGGCCCACACTCTCTCATCAACAACACCATTTATTTCTAGAGCACATTTTCATAGAAATGATGAAGCTCAAAGTGCTTTATAAAATGAAGAAAGAAAAAACTATAAATATAAGATTACCGTATATACCCGCGGATAAATTCTCCCATGGATAAGTTGGGACTTGATTTTTACCATATAATTTCCTGTATTTTATAATGTCGGTCGCATAAGTCGAATGCGGAAAACTCACGCTATTGGTCCAAGAGATGATGATATGCTAACGCCCACCTGAGAGAGGAACCACGGAGCACACTGCTTTTTTTTTTCTATGTATTGTGCCTACGTGACCACACAGTGATACCCAAACTATTTCAAACTGACGTTTGCACCAATTTGTGTTTTTTGTATCTCACACACCTTTATCGTAAGAACATCCCTTATCAAAGATGGAGCGTTCGGTTAGAAGAAAATATGAAGCTGGTTTTAAATTAAGCCTCATTGAAGTAGCGAAAGAAACTGGCAACTGCGCTGCTGCTGCAACAAAATTCAATGCGTCTGAGAAACTGATGAGAGATTGGAGGAGGCAAGAAGAAAAAAAAAATGAAGTGTCGGTAATAAGTCGCGTCTGATTATATGATTTATTTTGTTTGTGTTTCAAAACCCGAATTATACGTGAGTATATATGGTAGGCAATACTAAGTAACAAAGAATAAATTAATATCCATGGGCCAGGAGGACAGTAAAAAACAAAAACTCCAGAGGGCTGAAGAAATAAAAAAAAACAAAATCTGCAGGGGTTCTGAGGCCATGAGACCACCCAGGCCCTAGTGGGCCTCATTTGTAATTACCAAGAAACCCAAGAATATTCTAGATGTGCGAGGAGAATCCGTAAGAAGACAGCACTAACTACTGTGCCACCCAGACTTATTTACTGCCTTTTGTAAAGTAACCTTTTAGTCACAAAAAAACGAGCACTCGTCAGCTGCACATTAATGGCTAAAAAGTGCCATAACAATAGTGGTATGATTATGCAATATGGGGGTACAGTTCATCGCAGTTGCGCCCACTCAAGCACAAACCCTCACTGGATTAATTTAGGACCCCCAACGAAGCTAAGCAGAGTATTGTAGCTTGAGGATTCATGAGGCGACTGCGTTAGCCACCCAGACTTACGTCTAGCTTTTATAAATTATGAATCTTTTAGTTATAAACATCCATCCATTTTCCAACCCGCTGAATCCAAATACAGGGTCACGGGGGTCTGCTGGAGCCAATCCCAGCCAACACAGGGCACAAGGCAGGAACCAATCCTGGGCAGGGTGCCAACCCACCACAGGACACACATAAACACACCCCCACACTTGTGCCAATTTAGAATCGCCAATCCACCTAACCTGCATGTCTTTGGATTGTGGGAGGAAACCCACGCACACACGGGGAGAACATGCAAACTCCACGCAGGGAGGACCCGGGAAGCGAACCCGGGTCTCCTAACTGCGAGGCAGCAAAATAAATAAAAAAGACTTATACAGAACTTGCCAACTAAAAATTTAAAGGCGTCTGGGTGATATTTATCCCAAAAATAAATGCGTTATTTAGTGAGGAAACTCACGTGCAAATTGCCAGTCTCGGCAGTTGCGTCCGCAAAGAGCGGCAGTCCTCGTGCGTCCGCGCACATCACAGAGTTGGCGGGCACGCGCGCGCGCAGGTTTTGCCCGATAGGGTCACGCCGCCAGTTTCTCACGAGTTTTATTTAGCGTTCGTCGCCGGTCCTCAGTGAACACCATCGGTGTGTCCAGCTTACTGCTATATCACTGACTACGCATGAAACGTGCATGTCGCCGAGCAGAGGACCTGCCGCAGTTGTCGTGCGGTTGGTGGAGCTGGTGAGTAAAGGGAGGGGAGAGGCGGTCGTTTCCCAGCCCCCTCCTCACGTTACCCGGCCCCTGAAGAGTCACACAGGCGGAAGTGTGTGTTCACTTCTCTCAGGATTAAAGGGATCTTGGCCAGTTTCAACAGCACGCGTAACTGCATGCTGTTTATGTAAAAGAAAAAGGAGTAACGTTTGAAAAAATGGAAAGATACGAAACTTTTTTGATCGATGGGATGATTCCGTAGCAATCTGTTGCGACGCATTGTTCCTCCAAAGGGTTTGGTGAAAGAAAGAAAGGAGGGAGCGAGCGAACCAATGGGAAATCCTAAGCGCAGAGGGATTTCTCCGTTTTTCGAAGAAGGAAGGAGCTGCTCGGTAAATTACATGTTTGTTCCCCGTCCTGTCTTGCAGTGAATGAGGGGACTCGGCGGAGGAGCTGCGGTCTGAAAAAGGAGTCAACAGGGGGGAGAGAGAGAGGAAAAAAAAAAAAGAGGTGGGACGTTTATAAACAGAAAATCGATCCCCAAGAACGGCGTGTGCATGATCACATTACGGCCGATCAAATGCTTTAATGAATTGTTTAATTGCTCTTGAGTCGACCTCGTCGTCGCTACTGCAGCTGCTTCTTTATTTGACTTGCTGAGAAACGGGACCCGATGGTGGATTAAACGGAAACCTGCTGTATTTCATCCAGGAAAACTAAAAGCAACAACAACAAAAAAAAAAATACAAAATAGAAGAGAAAGGACCCTGAATGAGAAGCTCTTTCGTCGTCATGCGGTGGTGGGGGAGGATCGGAGTTGGAACCTCGCATCTGATTTCTTGCTCCACAAAATGTTACCGCGGTATCCAGCGTAATTATATGAGAGCAGTCGCATAAGCAACGACATGATCGTATCTGTGACTGAGAGAGAGGTTTGCACTTTTTTTTTATTTTTCCCCCCTCTACCTTCACCCTTCTAAATACGAGTTTTGAAAAGAAAAGAAAAATCAAAGGGACTCCTACCTCAACCTGAGCACAGAACTAAAACGCTTTAACCGGCAAGGGGAAAAAAAGGAAATCATTATTAGTTGTGAAATCACGCGATTTCAGTTGATTTTTTTTTAAATTGTTCTCATTCAGTATTCTTTAATGAGCCTGTTTTCATTTACTGCAGTGATTGTTGCTGCTGTTTATGCCGATATTCTGCAAAAGAAGACATAGGCCCGTTTTGTCAATGTTTTAAAAACGCACTAGAAATCCAGCTGTCGTCTTTAAATGCACACACCCATACTTATTTATATCTACAGGCCTGTCTCAATGTAACGATTTTTCCTTTTTCATATGTTACCCCCTCCCCACCCTTTCCATTTGGATTAGTTGCGTTGCAAATGGCTTCATTCCCCGATTCCGATCTGCAGACATGCCCCCTCTGCAAGGAGATTTGCGGATCTTCGGCTCCGATCTCTTCCAGCTCATCTACCTCATCGTCTTCATCTCAGACCTCCAGCTCCTCTACCTCGTCCACCCGCCGGCTGCACGTCCTGCCTTGTCTTCATGCCTTCTGCAGGCAGTGCCTGGAAGGGCAACGCAGCCCCGGAGACCCATTGAAACTTCGCTGTCCAACGTGTGACCAGAAGGTCTCCATCTCCGAATCTGGAGTGGAGTCTCTTCCATCGTCCAATTTCCTATTTAGCAACCTTTTAGACGTTGTTGTGTCCTCGGAGGAACAGAATAAAAATAACTGCAGGAGCAACAACCACTCCCATGGGCTGCATCGACCACACCACCAAGGGGAGCCCCAGTGCAGCTCCTGCGATGAAGGTAACCCAGCTACCTCACACTGCCTGGACTGCCAGGAATACCTCTGTGACAACTGTGTGCGGGCCCATCAACGTGTCCGCCTGACCAAAGACCACTTTATTGAGAGGTTTATGGAGAGCCTACACCTAACTAGTCGGACCAATAACTCCAGCACTCCTGTCAACATCACCCAGACCTTTCACTCAAACTACCCTCTGCTTCCAGTTTTCCAGGATCGCATGAACTTCTGCCAGCAACACGAGAACGAGGTGAGTAAAGTTCATATTTGACGGTTTGGATTCTGGATTTTAGACATTCCATCGTATGTGAAACAGACAAACCAAAGTAGAATACAAAAGCCCCTGGAGGGGTGACTTGTTGCCTTGAATACATTTTTTGGTCTCTCTTCATTTGATTCTTGTTCTTTTATAGTGCATTATATGCATCAAGTAACTAAAAAGATTAAAATATGCAAGCTTTCCAGGCAACTAAGAAGGGACCTGAATTGCATGGAAAGCTTGCTTATTGTAATCGTTTTAGTTAGCCAATAAAAGGTGTCATTTTGCTTGATTTCTCCTTGCATTCATAATGGCTAACACTGTACAACACCCTAATACTATGCATCAAGTAGAAATAAGAGTGTAGCGCACTGGTTATAGTATTGAACCCACTACCTCTGTTGTAAAGTCCAAATCTTGCTACTGACACTGTGTGACCATCAGCAAGTCACTTCACCTGACTTTTGCTGCAATCAGGAAAACAAAGCAAGTGTAATAAATTGTATCTCAACTGTTATAAGTCACCTTGGATGAAGGGGTCAGCCAAAAAAATGACATGTAAAATGTAAAATAAACTAAGGTAGTTGAATCAAATGCAGGGTGACCTTGAATGTGTGTGTGTGTAATTTCTGGAAACAGTTTAGCTCTTGGCAAAAAATACTGAGCATAGTGAACGCAATTGTTTATTTGGTTGTGAATGTTTTTTTATTTTATACACCTGCCTGTTACTATTTTAATCTGCTTAGTTTCTTGAGATGCAACTTGGTTCTCAATTGTTTTTATAATGAAGTAAATTGAAAGGCTGCACTGCAAAGTAACAAATTAGTGAGTTATTTATTTAATAGAGGCTTGTTGGTGGCATAATGTAAGGTTGTGGGAAAAGGCTTTTTTGGTACTTTAATATTTAGCATATTTCATATAGTGTGTGTGTGTATATGTGTATATATATATATATATATATACACACGAGGGACACTCAAAAAGTTTCTGCACTTTTTTTAAACTCTGTTAAGAATTTCAAAAACTAATGACATGACTTTTCTACATAGTCACTTTCCCCCAGCGTCATACCAACTTTTTAATGTGCAATTACTACTCCTCCTGCCTTCACCATTTACAGCGAAAATATAAAAGTGCGGAAACATTTTGAATGTCCCTCATATATTAATATATGTCTCAAATTATTCCGCATCTGGATGTTTTGACTTGTGTAAGAGAGAGACTTTTTCCATCTCCTATTTTCAAAGTATGTTGATGTGTCATCTGTAATAGTTGAAGATGAAATTGTGTGGCATAATGTATACAGCAGTGTATATATAGTAATAACCTGTGTGTCTGCATATATTAGAGAATAACATTTTGTTTATTCTGTCTTCCTTCACATGCATATTTAGCAATGCATAGGATAACATAGTGGTGCAACACTGCTGCCTCCCAGCTCTAGAGTACTGGTTTAAAATGCCAATCTGGCACTTTCTATTATGTGGCATTTGTATGTTCTCATCTCTCCTTGGGGTTATTCCTAGTATTCTTGTTTTCATCTCACACCGTAACAAATCTGCATGTCGGGTGCGTTGGCAGGCAGTGTGGCTTAACAGCTAATACAGCTAAGTAAGCTAAGTTCAGATCCCACTACCGACACTTCAGCTGTCTGTGCTCCAATAGGCAAAACAAAGGAAATGTAATTAATTGTATCTCAGTTATGAGTCGCCTTGGATAATGGTGTCAGCCGAATAATCGGTAATAATAATACTGATAATACACCCAGTATACCTGAGTGGGGGTTTGTTGTATGATTGCTTGCTATGGATCAATATTTCCGGGTTGCTGCTAGTGATGTCATATGTCCCTGAACTGGATAAGCTAGGTTGAAAATTGATTGATGTGTTGATTAGATAAGCACATCAAGAAAATAATTTCTCTGTGTTCACAAATAATATGCCTAAACACACGTATACATGTTCCTGAAACGAGTTTATGTTGTGCGTCTTCACCCTCCACAGATATAAATCTTTGTAGGTTAGTAAAAATGCGTACAAACCTAGCCTTGCATATTGGTTGTGCATTTTAAGAGAGAGTGGGCAGGTGGTTATCTCGTAACGATAATTAAAGGGTATTTTAACAATAAAAGGGCAGATGTGTGAAACTTTTACTTCTGAGCCTTCTGAGGTATCAGTTTGTAGGCATATTAGTGGAGCAGAAAAATCCTTTGAAAATGTATTTTGCTGTGTCACCTGCTGCTGATCCTGAGTGGGTTTGAAGGGTGGACGTAATATTTTACATGTAAGTGTGTGCTAAATGTTCATTTAAAAAAAATACACAAGTATACAGAACAATCCAAAGGTCAAGGTAAAAACAGATTTGCACTGATAATTTGTGTTTTTTTTTCTGTTTTATTACTTTATTACTTAAGGGAACATGCAATAAATGAGAAATGATTATTTAAATTTATTCTGTCAACTCTTGATCTTGATGCAAGTGCCTTTCAGTCCTCGATACATATATAGAGCAGTTTGTCAGTTTAATATTTTGTCATTTTTAAGAGTTTACTGTGAAAATGCATGATGGCATGAAATCACAATTACTGTTTTCTTTTTTTAATAAGTTTTGGTTGTTTCATACTCATCACTTATTTGGAAAAGTGCAAATGCATAGTTCACCTCCTGCTTTCGTCATGTATCTTGTATTGTAGAGTTTAGCAGTACTCTTTGTAGTCTTTACAGATACTGTACATATGAAAATGACTGAGTTTTTGACCTGCTGCCATTTCAAATATTTGATTAACTTGCACATTAGAGAAGAAAAACCATTAATATGTTACTTTGTGAGCCATATATTCATTTCATGTCTGAAAACATTATTTAAGTAAAGCCTGGAGCATTTTCATGGATATCTTTCCAATGGTGGACATTTATCAGATTGTTAGTTTCGCGATTTACTCTTTTTTTTTTTTTCCTTCCATTTTTGTTCCACCTGTGCATTTTGGAGCACACGTGAGGTGTATATTAAGTGTATCTTGAAGAGTAAGAGAGTGCTGCATTGTAAACATATCAAGAAATCCTGTGTTTTATTTCAAACTTGGTGTTAACATACCATTAACGTGCTTCTTGCCTAATTTTGAGATGTTTTGCACAGAACCAGGTTAAGCTTGTCCGCCTCAGCTTGTTATGTAGCGCTTGCCCCACGTCCTTCAACTCTCCCCCATGGAAAAGTCTTTAATGTGTTTGCATTGTCTTTCTTATTGACTCAGCTCCATAAGAATTTGAGACAAGCAGAGCCTTTGCAGTCTATGGGTGGGACTCGTGAGATATGATGGATGATGCAGGCAAGGACCTCTGGGATTTGCAAATATCCAGCTTTAACTGGCATCTCATTTGAATACTTGTGAATGCAGAGGGTCCTGCTGTTTTTGTCTACTTGTGATTTGTTTTCTAATATATGGGCTTGATGGCTTTTGGATGAAGTGCCCTTTTATATTTATTTATTTATTTATTTGTGGTTTTTACCCTAATGTTGTAATGCACAACAAATGTGTTACAGAGTGTTCAAATAGTACAATAAGCATAGTAATTACTGTTTAGCTGTGAATTGTTAGCTGAAAACTGAAAAGACGCATTCTGTGGTTTTTTTTTTTGTTTTTCTGAATGTTGTACCAGATATTCTTTTCGCTAAATACACTATGTACTGTGCTCTGCTGCAGTGTCACCAATACATTTTATAGTGCTGCAGGGGAGCAACAATATTATTTTAAGTCACATTTCTTTATACTTTTTTTTTTTTTTACTTTAGCTTTTATATTATAAAATATACAGTAAATATCATTAATTCATTTTTGCATTATTAAATAAAAAGTTGCTGCTTATATCTCTGTCTGTAATGAAGGTGAAATGATTTTTCTTCAAAAGAAAGGTTAAGATGAGAAATCTGTAAATGGATGACAATTCAGAGCGAAATGTGATATTTATCTTAATTATATGATTTTTATTTTTTTAAATAGCATACTATTTTAAAATCAATGTTTTGAGTACTTACTGATTGAAAAGCTTAAAACACTGCACTGTTGCTCTCCAGTGTTGTTATATGGCTTTCTTTAAAGTGGCTAAATTAAATAAAATGAAATAAATACAATTGTAATACGCGAAAAAAGGAAAAAGTAACCAAGATGTGGAACAAGAGAAACCTAATTTACTTGTTTTTGTTTTTAGTTAAACAATACTGGTATAGGTTCTAACTGCCCTGCCCCACAGCTTTGTCCTGGGTAAGCAGGTTAAGAAAATGGATAGGTGCTTAAAAAATGGTATAAGCAGAATTAAAATGCTTTAGTGGGAAAACTAAAATTGAGAAGAAAAAGAATCGTAGCTAAAACTTGTTTTGTTTCCCCAAACTCCTCATTTACAATTGTAGGAAAGTGTAAAGGCAGACAGACTGTACCATATTTGAAAGAGCTGGAAATCGCCAACCTGCAAATGTTGCATCTTCTTTTCTATGTTTTTTGGAAGAAGTGCTGCTGATTTTAGCAGTACTGTATCATAAGGAAATGTTGTGGTGTGATAATTAACTTAAAAAATAAAGCAATATCTGCTCACAAAAGGAACAGAAAACATTTCATTTTCATAGCTGTTCCAAGCTTAAAATTTTCTCCAAATATTTAAGTGACTCTGCATGGCAAATAGATTTAAATTGAAGATATTTTTTGAAATCTCTCAGCAAATACAAGAATATTCTGTGGTTGTATTACTGTAGTAACTTGCACATATTCTATAATTTCTATTCGTAGCTGAAACAAGTTATTCTTTCTTTTTAGAATTTTGATTGAAAGGTATTGAATCTTGAATATGGTAAAATATTGTATTATAAAATCTGCTGCAGTTTGGTTTAGTCTCTATCTATCTGAAATTTTTATTTTTGCGGACATTTTGACTGAAATAAGCAAACTACCGTATTTTTCGCTCCATAAGATGCACTTTTTTCCCCCCAAAAGTGGGTGGAAATATCTGTGCGTCTTATGGAGCAACTATTGTATCACAGACCATGATGTGTATTACCTGACCTGACTCAGATGATGGCAAGGGTTCTACATCGGAGAAAGACTACACGTCGCACTTTTGCCGTCGCTGTACTTTGTATATGTACACAGGAAGCTCTGCAGTCTACTTGTGACTTTACTCTGTATCAAGATAAGTAAATAAATCAAGTTAAATAGGTAAATAACATTCGATCTGGCTGTTACATACAAAGTACAGCGACGGCAGCTTCCACCTGTAGCTATAGACTTTTCAGTCCGCGAGCAACTCTCCATGCTAGTGTTTAGATCTGGACGGTGTAGGTGCCCAAAAAAGAAGTCTGACTGCATTCTCGTACCAGCTTGCACTTTTTGTGGCATTACACGTGTATTTTTTGAGCATGCCCATGTCAATCAAACACAGGAAGTTCTGCAGTCTACTTGTGACTTTATGCTGTAGGAAGTAAGTAAATAAATCAAGGTAAATGCCATTCAATCTGGCTTTAAGGTAAGTAACATATAAATGTTAATGTTTTGGGCACATGCACCGTCCAGATCTAAACACTAATGTGGAGAGTCGTTCTCGTACTGAAGAGTCTATAGCTGCAGGTGGAAGCTGCCCTTAGCAATGCCTTAGATGGAACTGAAGATAATATCATATATGAAGATAGCAAAGAAAGTGATATCAGTGATTGTGAGGAACTGAGCTTCATAAATTCTCACACTAGCGATCAGGAGTTCTTGGGGTTTCCAGAAAACTAGAAGAGTACTTGAACCTTAAAGTTCCTTTCTCATTTGTTAATGACAGGGATGATGGTTCTTAATACCTCTGTTGAATTTACATGGTTGAAATATTATGCTGCTGTATTTTGTTAGATATATTAGTACTCCATTTTGTTCAGAATATTTTTTTTCTTGTTTTCCTCGTCTAAACCTAGGTGCATCTTATAGAGCAAAAAATACGGTAATTCTAAAATCGTACAGTCTTAATTAAAAACCAGTTAAATTGTCTGTGTGGAGTTTGCTTGTTCTTCCCGCTTCTGTATGCATTTTTTCCAGGTGTGTTTTCTTTGTTCTCATGTTCCAGAGTTGAATTTTAAGTTAGTTGTCAGTTCTATGTTGATCCTTTGTGATAGCTCCATAAATGTGCCCTGCATTGGGTAGGTACCCGATCCAGCATTAGTTCCTACCTTGTGCCTAAAGTTGAGCTAGATTAGTAGTTGTATAAAAGTGCAGATGAGGACAACAAGGCAAATCATGCTTCTCTGACTTAGAAGGAAAAACATGTTTAATTAGATTTAGAAATATAGAGAAATATTCAATATATATAGTTCCTTCCTCACAATCAGTGGAATCTTGCAGTGATAAAATTATATGCAATCTCCAAAAAAACACATTGGTGGGAATATTACTAAATAAGATATGTTAGTAAGATGTGTGCAGATAAGATGTTTTCTGTGGTGTTTTCTCCAGTTATACCCTATAACTATGTACTGTGGAACCTCGGGTCACGACCATAATTTGTCCCAAAACTCTGGTCGTAACCTGATTTGGTCGTGACCCGAAGTAATTTCTCCCTTAGGATTGTATGTAAATACAATTAATCCATTCCAGACCGTACAAACTGTATGTAAATATATTTTTTTAAAGATTTTTAAGCACAAAAATAGTTAATCATACCATGGAATGCACAGCGTAATAGTAAACTAAATGTAAAAACATTGAATAACACTAAGAAAACCTTGAACAGAGAAAATTAACATTGCAAGAATTCACGCTATAGCCTTATGAACCGCTCGCTGTAAACACTTTTTTTTTTTAATGAGTTTTAATCACAGGGAAAAACATGAACATTTGAAAAATCTGTAATTTTAATAAACAACCAAGAAAAGTGACATTGCAACAATGCATGCTACGAACCGATCACTGTAAACAGATGTGAAGTGGAGGTTAAAATCTAATAGAAAAAAGTCTTCATTAAATACAACGCTCAAATCAGTCTCTTTAAAAACAAGCCCGGTGCATTCTTTAACTCCCTTCTCGGCCAGCCCGCTCTCTCTCACACCCTTTCTCACTCGCTTGTGTTCTCACTCTCTTTCTCGCTGCACATGGAATGCACAGGGATAGACTGAACACGTGCAGAAATCATTGGCGCGTACGAACCAGAAGGGAAACTGGCTTGTTTGTCACCCGAGTGTGTGGTCGTGAATAGATGCAAAAATTTGGCAAACTTTTTGGTCGTAACCCGATTTGTATGTGGTCAGAGACGTTCGTGACCCGAGGTTCCACTGTACTTTGGTTTTGGACAAAATTTAGTGAACAAGTTTCAACACTGTTTTGATTACGGATAAAGTTGTTGAATTCTGACACCGTTTCACCATTCAGTTTGATTTTGTGGATCGAAATTTTATGTAGGTGAATAAAATGGACTCTCATAGCAAAGTACGTTACATTGTGCGTGTCATAAGTATAACTTAACCTACTGATGAATGGCAAGAGCTTACTTTGTTTGACCAGACCTATAAAGAATTGAAATGAGCACCTGCCTATTGAAAATGACTCCTGTGATCAAAACACAAAAAGCATGAATTTAAATTGTAAAGAGCACACAAGAAAATCTGCATGTCCACCCATATAATACAGTAAACAGAAAATGTGGTCCATTTGCTCAACTAAGATTTTCAAGAAACTGACTATTGTTCCCCAAAAAGGAAAAGTCCAGGCAGCTTAAATTGAATAACCCCCTCTAATTATTCAGCCATTGCAAAAAAAATAGGATATATCTGAGTCCCGATCTGATTGTATGGGTGGTTACTTACCAGGTAACGCATGTGGTTGGTCTACCAGTCGGCAAACATTCACCACGGGGCGTAAAGGGACTTCGTCTCTGACGCTGACGTCTGAGGTTTGATCCCCGCAAGGGGAGCAGTGGAGTGTGTACGCTTGATGAGCCCAAATAAGGGCGAAACACGTGTTATGTACTCTTTGCATTATCTGACAGTAAACTATGCATTCTATGATCTGCTTCTCACAACTGAAGAGGGCCCTGTAGCAGATGTTTACTGACTGGTAGACCAACCACATGCGTTACCTGGTAGGTTACCATCCATACAATCAGATCGGGATTCAGAACACGGATGCTATGAATACTGTGTGTGTATATATATATATATATATATATATATATATATATATATATATATATATATATATATATATATATATATACACACATTCACCTAAAGGATTATTAGGACCACCATACTAATACAGTGTTTGACCCCCTTTCGCCTTCAGAACTGCCTTAATTCTATGTGGCATTGATTCAACAAGGTGCTGAAAGCATTCTTTAGAAATGTTGGCCCATATTGATAGGATAGCATCTTGCAGTTGATGGAGATTTGTGGGATGCACATCCAGGGCACGAAGCTCCGTTCCACCACATCCCAAAGATGCTCTATTGGGTTGAGATCTGGTGACTGTGGGGACCATTTTAGTACAGTGAACTCATTGTCATGTTCAAGAAACCAATTTGAAATGATTCGAGCTTTGTAACTTGGTGCATTATCCTGCTGGAAGTAGCCATCAGAGGATGGGTACATGGTGGTCATGAAGGGATGGACATGGTCAGAAACAATGCTCAGGTAGCCCGTGGCATTTAAACGATGCCCAATTGGCACTAAGGGGCCTAAAGTGTGCCAAGAAAACATCCCCCACACCATTACACCACCACCACCAGCCTGCACAGTGGTAACAAGGCATGATGGATCCATGTTCTCATTCTGTTTACGCCAAATTCTGACTCTACCATTTGAATGTCTCAACAGAAATCGAGACTCATCAGACCAGGCAACATTTTTCCAGTCTTCAACTGTCCAATATTGGTGAGCTTGTGCAAATTGTAGCCTCTTTTTCCTATTTGTAGTGGAGATGAGTGGTACCCAGTGGGGTCTTCTGCTGTTGTAGCCCATCCGCCTCAAGGTTGTGCGTGTTGTGGCTTCACAAATGCTTTGCTGCCTACCTCGGTTGTAACGAGTGGTTATTTCAGTCAAAGTTGCTCTTCTATCAGCTTGAATCAGTCGGCCCATTCTCCTCTGACCTCTAGCATCAACAAGGCATTTTCGCCCACAGGACTGCGCATACTGGATGTTTTTCCCTTTTCACACCATTCTTTGTAAACCCTAGAAATGGTTGTGCGTGAAAATCCCAGTAACTGAGCAGATTGTGAAATACTCAGACCGGCCCGTCTGGCACCAACAACCATGCACGCTCACAATTGCTTAAATCACCTTTCTGTCTCATTCTGACATTCAGTTTGGAGTTCAGGAGATTGTCTTGACCAGGACCACACCTCTAAATGCATTGGAGCAACTGCCATGTGATAGGTTGATTAGGTAATTGCATTAATGATAACTTGAACAATTGTTCCTAATAATCCTTTAGGTGTGTGTATATATATATATATATATATTTCCATTCAGTCCACACTCATATGATGCATGTATTTGTGTGTGTGCTGATTTCTGTTTGTGTTGGCCGGTGCGCAATCTATTGGATTGTATTTTTTAATGCATGTAGTAGTATTAAGGAGTTGTATCGTGTTAGCCATTATGGTTGTAGGGAGAAGTCAAGCAAAATTGCACATTTTATTGGCTAACTACAAAGATTACAATAATTTAACGTGTATAATGTAATCTTGTACATCTTGCCTGAAGAATGGATGCGAGTTGCCTCAAAAGCTTGCATATTGAAATCTTTTTAGTCAGCCAATAAAATGTGTCATTTTGCTTGACTTCTCACATAATGCATTTTGTAATTAAATGCATTTTTTATTCCAACAGATGGTACATCTCCAACATTAGCACTGCTGTTGAGAATGTAATACCAAATTCCAAATAACTGAGGAAACGAATACTGACAGTATAAAATACATAAAGGCAATTTTTAATTGGGGTGGGGGGAAGATATATAGGAAATAAAAGAGAAAGATAGACTACTCCTGTCTCATTTGAATTCATCAAACAGTCTGGATATTTTCTGTCATACATGTAGAAAAATGAGTACAGGAATAATAATTTCCATTAATAGCTGCTAACAGGTTATTCAGGCCTTTATTATCCAGACCCAAGTTTCAAAACTCTACTGTCAGACCATTGATAATTTCTCTCTGTGCGACAGTCAGTGGGCTCCAATATTATTTCTTCTATCAGCTTCTTTCATTGCCTATAATTTTTTTCGGTTATTTTCCTGTTATTAGATTATAGTGTTTTGTTGTATGCACAATCTTTTGAAACGGAAAATGCAATACTTTTATGGGTCTAAGAGACAAATGCCTTGGAATAGGTGTGTCAAGAATGACGAGTAACAACATAGGTATTGTGGACTGCAATTCAATTCTGTTGAATTAATTCCAATTCAGTGGGCTTCTACATTTGGTGCTAGAGGGGGCCAACTACATTCTGGACATGTTTTATTTCTTTTTTTTTTTTTAATGCTTCTTTGTAATAACTTCTATTAACAGTAAGACACTTGGTTTTTTTTCCCATGTTTTTATACTTGATGTAAATCCACACAGAGCTTTTTCATTCAAATGAAATGACTTTGTAGAGAAATATTATCTTACAGTAAGACTTGCAGATACTAAAGCCTACATGGAATTTTTTCATAATTCAGTATTCCAAAATCTACATGCAACTGTGTAAAGAAAGAAGGGCCCGTGGGTCTGTTATAAAATGCATTGTCACTGGTGTTAATATTTAATTTTTTGTTTGGTCTGATATTAACTGACCTTAAAAAAAGTACTTTTTTTGCATAGTAGTTGCAAAGGATTATTTTGACTTGTAACTTCCATTTTTACTTCAAATTTAGTTTCAGTTTATACTTTCTGTAACTCATTTAATTTTTTTTCCTGTTGATCATTAATGAAACTTAATTTACATCCTTGCCGCACTGGACCCACAGTTGGGTGTGTATATATATATATATATATATATATATATATATATATATATATATATATATATATATATATATATATATATATATATATATATATATATATATATATATATATATATATATATATATATATATATATATATATATATATATATATATATATATATATATATATATAATGTTATTTGTTGCTCTGTTAAAGGCCATATCCCTGTACTTCTGTTAGTTGGTCTTGTGTTCGGTGTGATTGAAGATGGTAAATTTCTGTTTTTGTAAAACAAGCACCATAACAGATATTCTTGAGGGAACAATCCAGATTGCTTGCAAAAACAACCTACTGTATTGTCCTTTGATTTAACACTCTGTGTAACCTTTCACCTCAAGATTAGCATTTTCCCAAGGGCTTGTATTTTATATTGAATCCTCAGTAATTAGATTCAGTTTCTGAGAATAGCATAGCTTAGAATTTTGTAAAAATGCAATGAACCCATTTTACACCCCCATACTCCACCCTTCCAGCTGTTAAAAGGAGGCACTTTGCACATAATATGCTCATGGAATATTGTCTTTTGTCTAGATAAGTGTTTGTAGCAGTCTTTTAAAACCCCTTTCTTTTTTTTAATGCTAAACACCTAGGTATGGGGTGCAGGTGCTGTGGGGAAGTGTCCAAGTTCTGAAATGAGTACCTCCTTTAGGTGTCTTAAAAACCTAATGGCCGTAAATTACTCTCTTGAAATTGGAAGCATCTTTTGTCCCACAAGTTTTAAAGTTATTACCTTGTTCCCTCTCTGAAAAAGGGATATCTTGTTTTGATCAGAGTGCTTTCTTGGGGAGGAAAAAAATGAACCAGCCATTTTCAGTGCAGAATATTACAAGCTTGATGATCCACTGATGACAGCTAACCAAGGTAATGTTCTTTTCACGGCCCTTGTGTAAGTACCAGATCCACAGCACTAATTCTCCTTGGTTTTCTCTTTTGAGTGTTTTTGAACATTTGTGCACAATGTACTTCATCGAGCGGCACATGTACACACCTTTAAAAGGGGGCTTTCTTTTAAAGCCATGTAAACAAAACACTTGAAAGAGGAGCACATTCATCATCAATCAGTGCCTTTTTTTGTGACATAATCTTGTGTTGTTTGTGGTTGAAGTCAAGTAAAAGGAATACAGAGTACATGAGCTGCCATGACACTGGGGATTATAAATTTAGATGATAATCAATGTTTTGTATTCTAAACATTAACATTTTAAGCTTGTCAATCATATGTAAGGGAAGAATGTTGCAACACCTAATTGCAGCGGAGTCTACCTACTGGGAGAGTGGATGTGGGTGTGTCTGAAGGTTGTGGAACCTTCTAGCTGTAATAAACGTCTCGGGTTTCTGCTTTTAACTTGCAGCTTTCTGCCAAGCAAGTAATTTTGGACATGCAGTGTCGTACTGTGTTAGTAAAGCAAACTGGTATATTTATGTGTAGTGGAGATTGTAGTACTTTATAATTTTGAATAAGATTATTCAAAATAAACTGTCAGTGTGTCACTGTGGCTTCAAGGTAATCCAGACTAAGCCCCTGGTCTATTAATTGTACGTGTTAGCTTGATGGTGACTTTAAGAATGGGTTTGTGTGTCCATTAGATAATGAAAACTGGAATTCGAAAGACTCCAAAAAAAAAAAAAAAAATGTAGGCGCGAAACACATGCAGAGCAAGAATACAGAATACAGAATACGAAAGCTGAAAAAAAAGACAGTGTCAAAACAAAGCAAGTAAAGATCGCATTAGCGCAAAAAAAGAGAAATTATTACTTGGAGAAATAACGAAAAGGTGAATAGAGATATATGGACATAAGTGATATTTCAGAAGTATGTAAATATTGTAAGGCTTTGAAGTTTAAGTCAGAGAATTTCAAAAATGGGGTTTACCTCACATGCATTTATTGGTTACTTTGCAAAAAAAAAATTATTAACTGCTGATGATGATGAAGATCGTTTTGTCTGTGCTGAAATTCCAAACAGAGAAAGCTATCTGGAATTATGGTAAATAGTCATTAAACACACGTCTCGCTGACCTCACTTAAAAGATTCAGCATATTGGGACTCCAAAGATTACAAATATTGTTTCTACAGAAGTTCTGAAATAAAAGTGAAACTAATGAAATAGCAACAATTCAAAGAAAAAAAAATCTTAAATATATATAATGCTGCGCACAGCTGACAAAAAAACATTCTTCATCTTTTTGTGTAATTGAATTTAATGCCTTACATGTCAATCCTGTAATGTGATTTGATCTTAACTATGGCAGAGTAGATAATTAACCATATTGTTTAAATATTCTCAAGTGAAAAAATAGGGCCCTACGGAATCTGTTTTATTTTTTCAAAAATTCGGTTTTATTTTTGGTGATCTTGGTTTTATTTTTTCTTGATTTCGTTTTTTTTATTTTTATTTTTTTACTGTAAGTAGCAAAAGCTATAACAAAACAAACAATAATGAAATGGCACTTTACATTCCTTTTAATGAAACGACACACTGCCACAGCTGAACCTTATTTTTCAGTTCCATTCATCAGGTAGGAGCCCAGATCCTCCATGATGCTGTATGCTGAGACTGCAGTAGGACAGTGAGTGCCCCCCAGAATTGTAAGAGCTGTTACTAGCTGAGATGAAGGTGAACTTTACTTTTAGGGTCTAGGATATTTGTTGGTTCTTGGCCGGAAATTACTTTTTATAAAGGTGAATATGTTCAGCGAGGTACCCTACTGATTTGAACGGGTTATTCCACCTGGTGTTTCCTGCCTCTGGGGTTCCTAGCAGGCTTCTTGAAGAAGGCAGACTTTACCCACCTTACTAGTGATGCAGCCCCACTTAAGTATTTATAGTGCTGCCAGGTCTCTCCCACCAAACTGATGACATGACACAGGCACGTTGAATGTACACGGTTAGGCATAACCCCTTTGAAAAGGTCCTGGACTGCTGCATTGTTTGTAATTATTACTAAAGTGTCATTAAGACTCAGCTGGTTGTTGTGAAGGGACTGAAGTGCTGCCTGCGAAAAGGTGGAAAGGTTGCAGCTCTCCATAAAGATAACATCTGCCAAAAAGTACTGGTCTTCAGTACCTGTAATTGTAATTATGTAAATTCTTTGTAATGATTCTTAAACCTTAAGTGTTTACACATTGAAAAAGTGCAAGATTACATCTATAGCTTCATCTACTGCATATCTTAAAATAGTTTGCTTTTGCTTTGTAATGAATTAATCTTCAAGATGCTAATTCCGAGAATTAAATGGGTAAAAAAGAAAAACCCGCTTTTAAGGGCTCGTTTTATCTGAGGAGAAGCCTGTTCTTCTGCCCAGGGGCCTCATGCATAACGCCGTGCGTAGAACTCACACTATAACATGATGTAAGCACAAAAGCCGAAATATGCTTACGCACAGAAAAATCCAGATGCATAAATCTGTATGTTTGCCAACTTCCACGTTCTTCCGCTACATAAATCCTGGTCAGCGTGAAAGTAAGCTCGTGCACGCGCCCGCTGTCCTGCCCCAACTCCTCCCAGAATTACGCCTTTTTGAATATGCAAATCAATATAAATAGCCCTTAAGCTCAGCGTTCTGTGAAAAGGCAATGGAAAAATGGAAGAATTTCAGCGAATACCAAGTAGAGGCAAGGAAAAACGTACTATTTGTTGGTTTAAACAGTGGTATAAACAACAAAAGGAAGCTGATCGACTGACAAAGCGATAATTCTCTTTCCGATCAGCTGCTCTGAGTGGTGCAGTGAGAGTAATATGGAAAAAGATGATCTGCTGTGGCAACCCCTAACAGGAGCAGCTGAAAGAAGAGAAAGAAGGTGCAGTGAGAGTAACAATGCTAAAAGAGTTATGGTATTTGGAATAGTTTCACCATTCTGCGGACCATTGTATTGTTATAGGTTAATTACAATCGGATGCATTAAACTAATAAAAAATATCCGGTTAATTTCAGTGTATTTATAAAGCAGTGTCAGGAATGTAGATCTGAAAAAGAAAGATAAACCACACAGGAACAGTAGCATTGCTTTGACGCTGGGTGCCACCAGTCTGCAAAACCGAGTAGAGAACTTGTGTACGACAGGGTATGAGATACTGTGGAAATGTGCATGACTTTATGCCAAGTTTAGGTTTTATACATCGTGATTTGAATGTGCAAACGTTGTTACGCAACATTTCTGTGCATACGCACCGTTTATACACGAGGCCCCTGGTGTGTAGGTGCCGAGTTTTTATCAGAAGAGTCAAATTTGGAACTTGCGTGTCTCGTCGCTGCGAGGCAAAACATTTATTAAAATCCAAAAGCATCGTTGTTAATTTTTAAAAGGGAACCCGTTAACAACCAGTGCAGTTCACTAATAACATTTTTCTACGGGAAAGACTGTTAATACCAGTTAAATATAATTTCATGTATAGTTTGAACTCCATACATAAAAGAATTCTGGCAGTGCACCTCCTTGTGTACAATGCTTAAAGAATGGACACAACTTCGTCATTTTTTTTGAGTGGTATGTCTGACTCGACCAAAGTATCTTTTCGTGTCCAGTCTATGGTATGCTGGCAAAACTTGCAGAATGTTATTGTCCAGATTCGTAAAAGTCACCGGGATATTGTTGTGCCCTCAATATGGCAGTTAAGCTCGTGTTTCTTAGTTTTTTTTTTTTACGTAATTGGGGTATCTGATTCTGCTCGCTTCAATATTTCTATCTTGTGCAGTTAGCTAATTCACGTGCCTTTTAATGAGAAAAAAACAGATAGAAGTACGACTGAACCTCTCCGAAGAATTGCGTTCGATTGAAAAACAAACAAAACTACAGATTATTCAATCATTTAATTTATTGGGAAGTTTTGTAACAGTCACCCCTTCAGTCTCTAAATTCCACAAAGCTCTGTTTTTAAATCTAAAATCTGTTTTTATGCGTTAATTCCGTGATTCCGTTTGTGTTTTCTGCATTGCGGTAATCATAGAGCCCTAGAAAAACACATGAAGTTAAGAGTGTCGAAGAGTTATTGGGACAGTTTAGCTAAACAAAGGGGCTTGATGGACTGAATGGTGTTCTCTCGTTTGTCAGATTTCTTATTTTCTTAGATTCAGTAACTAGTAGAACCTTCAGCAAGCACTTACTATTGTGTTTAGGAGGTATTTTAGCACCTTCTTCTTTTAAATGCAGCAATTGTATTTCTGGCATGAATTTTGGGCAGACCATCTGGGTTCAGAATATGCCATACCATTTCAGATGGATTAAAAACAGGAGTCTAAGTTGATTATTCTAAACTACTGTTGAAGGCTTACTTAATGATTTACTTTGGTGCTGTTGGGTCATTGTCTTTCTGCATGGCCCGTCCTGATGCCCGCCAGTAGAATTTCCTAATCCATCTTGGAATTTGTTGTTTCAATTAGAGCATTTACATTCACTTAAATAACCTGATTATTCACAGTGATCTAATTTCTAAAATGTCATGTAAACCCTTATTCCAGTTGGAGAAATCAGGCTTTAGGCCTCTGAGAAACCTGATTAACAGAAGATGATTTCTCTGTGAATCAGGTACTAACATTTTTTTTGTAGTCTGTGCATGTCCATTACAGTCTGTCAACCTTTGTATGTATTTGCTTACATACACTTTTTACCAGCTACAAGTAGAAGCGTCCACAAAATAAATTTCCAGAGGCAAATGTTCAGACAGTTGCATTACTCCTTCTCTTGGCAGAGGTAATCTGTCTAGATATTTCAGAACTGCTACATTTCTGTTGATGAATTGAACCTACAGTGCTAAACTCATCAACACAATCTTAAGAACAGTAGGTTAATACCTTAAAAGTATGTGTTACATAGCGGTTACTTTTTAAAATAATGAGTAACCTAATGCATATCATTCAAGTAAAAATACCTGTATTGTTATTATTCCAGCAGTACTGTGTGTAAGGTAAGAAGCACACAAAGGATTGGCCACAGCACTCTCGATAACAGAAACCTGTAAATAAAGAATCAACATATTCATAAAACATAAGAAAATTATCACAGGCGTCAAGCATATTTTTGGATTCCCAGTAGCTGATGATGGTGTTTAACTCTTGTTTACTCAGTTTAATGCCAAAAAGGAATTCCAGAAGATTGCTTGCACGTGTAAACACTGATTTTTTTAAGAAGCAAGGTTTGTACCTTAACCCAATTATGTGTGTGCATGTAAACACACTTAAGTGATTGTCAGTCATCCAGGAGCCTTGAGATGGCAAAAAGTCTTCACCTCCATACTCTTTATTAAATACTAGCTAATGGTACCTGTCAAAGACGGGTAATGGCAAATATTCATCATCATTCTGTCTCTTCCACTTCATGTACCTGCAGCACTTTTTCTCTGTATTTGCATGTGTGAACGTCTTTTCACTGCCACTCTCTCTCTCTCCCTCTCTCTGTCTCTCGAATGTTCCTGTACTTTTGTCATTATTTTCGTCTTGCCTTTCTCACCTCCTGTCTAGTGTTCTACTTGACATCTTTGAAGGCTACTCTCTCAGCTTGCCTCATACGCCTTTATTCCTCCTTGTGTGTCCCGCACTCACTCTTCGTCTTTCAATGCGTCACCAAAGTCTAACTGACCAATCGGATTGCTCAGAGGGGCTGGATGCACAGACTTTAGTGTTTATATAGTAAATGCTTTACAGTTTGAAGAAAGTTTTGATGAGTTTGTTTCATACGGTTGTGACACAGTTTGCTTAAGAAAATAGTTGGTAACAGAATATTGTGCAATACTCTTGATGGTAATCATCTGTATGCTAAAGACTATTTTAGTTCTTTTTTGGTAAACCAAACTCTCAAACGTGACTCTTCTTTGGCTTTTTATTTCAAGCTAGATGCACTTGTTAAAATCAGTGTCCAGTAGCTTCCTACGAATTCCTAAATGTGTCACTAGGGTTCGTTATCACCTCTTTAATTGTTGTACAGCGTACTTTTGTTCTGGTCTTTGCAGGATGTCTACTTTTAAATAAATCTGTGAAAACAGTGCACAAATAAAAGAAATCTGATACCTGCTGAGTGTGGACTAATGAATGACCTGTTTTTTTGACTTAATGCTTTTGTTGTCCTTCCTACCTTGCATCTCTTTGGCTTAGCTTTGAGATTTCTGTTTTAAAGGGGCAAAACTCACTAATAATATGGAATAACATTTTTAGTAGTGTAATGCTTATCAAACCTACCCTTGGATGTACTTTCCTTGACTGTAACAGCTCACTCAAAATTTCCTTTTTCCATTCTTAACCTTTTGAATGTTTAAACAATAGGTTTAATTTAAATATCACTGTCTGCAAGTTGCATGCTATTTGTTTAAATTGGACTGTCTGTCTATTTCAAATAATAACAATGCATTTCATTTATATAGCACATTTCCCATGCTCAAACCACTTTGTCTATTATTATGACTAGAAGATCACATTTTATTTTAGTTAGGTATTAATGAAGAAATAATTTTAAGTGTTCAGTCTTTTTCACAGAACTGTATAGTAAATGTATTATACTGTATAGTTTAAAATCATAGTGCAAGACAAGGAACAAGATTTATGCAAGTTGTCTTTTTAACCCTGACTAATTGAAGTTGCTTATCATGAGGAAGCTTTCAAGCAGCACATAGAGATATGCAGAGAAAGTTCAAAAGGTTGTTTTTAAAATATTAGCCTGCCACAATTGTTGGAAATTTCTTCAGGAGTAGTTGTATTGCATAGTTTAGGAAAGAAGTATTACTACAACTGATACCTTTAATTTTTATGATTGTGATTTGTGTGCACACAGTGCACAAAACTACATTACAGCCAGTGTAACCCTTCAGCAGATGTCCCGATGATTTCTCAATATGCCATGTTCTGTTGTTTCATTATTGATAACTAGTGCCATATTGATTTTCTGTAGCCCCTATTTTTCTGTAGAAGAGCTTAATGGAACAAGTGCTTATGTAATGTATACTTTTGTGATTTCATTCCAAAAGGAAAAGAGTGGTCAGTTGAGTAGAAGTGTGCTCTAGTTTTGGGCTGATCACTAACCGCCAAAGAGCTAATCTCTGGCACATCTCCAGCAGAAACATTAGCTGTGCTGTATTTCAATAGTAAGAGCATGCTGTGCCCATGTCATTTATACAAAAAGGTGTTGGCTAGCTTACTTTGCCAAGAGAAAATGCTTTATAGAACAAGGAAAATGCATAAGAGAGGCAGAGGAAGAAGGTTTTGTGAAAGAACTGATGTTGCAAGGTTTTCCTGAATTCTGCTGCAAGGTACATATTTTAAAGAGTGAACTTTTTCTTGCTCTGTTTTACACTCACCGTTCAAAGATTATATTTAATTTTGTTTAAGTTTTGTAAATGGATTTATTAACAATTGTTAATTTAGCAGGCATATGTATCCAGAATGCCTTCAAATCACAACTGCAGTATAGTACACAGGGTACAATTTAGGAAAATCAATAATTCTGCAACTGGAGCCCAGGTGGTAGAAGTCATTTTTAATGGGTAACACAGACAAATTTGTTCTGTTGTTCACATGAGCAGTCATATAATTTGCATAGCCCAGTCTCATAGTGGTTATGAATTTCACAGAACATTTTATATTGCTTTATATTAGGTTATTTAAAATAATGTTAGAGGTCATTTGTACAGCCTGCTCGCTAAAACTGGTGTACTATAGCTGCTCAGGTTCTCCTCCTGTATCTCGAAGATGAACGTGTTAGGGTATTTGTTCACTCTAAATTAGCCTGATATGAAGGTAGTGTTGGAGTTTATCAGAGTGTACTATATCATGGGCTGGAAGCTCATCCATTGAGTGTCTGTGGCCTTAGGTTTACTTATTTACCTAGTACTTTTATCCATAACTAGCTCTGTCTAAGATGATATGAAATCCAAGTAATCAACATAAACCGCAATGCAGTGCATAAGTCTCTGCCAGCAATTGATTGTCTTGTGATAAGGCACAAGGAAACATTTTTCTAACATTTTGTGCAGCTGACATTATTTTATTAATTTTCGTGCGAAGAACTTTGCTATGGCAGGCTTATTCAAGGACACTCGTATAAATGATGATTTTCTTGACCACTCTTAGCAGATTTATTACTTTTAGTGTAACGCTAAACTCATACTAACATAACACAGGTGGGACCAAGAAAAATATTTTAGTTCATGCCTTTTCAACAATGCTACCACTTAAATATCATATTTGACTAAATTTCACACAGATTTTGAAGGGAAGTAGCTTTTATATTTTTGTGAGTATTTTTGTTCTCTGCTGTGACCCTTTTTACATTGTCTGTAGTCTGCATTTTGTTGATAGTTAATTGGATAACTGAGACAATGGCTCTACTGCAGTTTGGTGTTAACATATCATCACCCTCATCACCATCGTCATCCTGTGGGCTTTGTGATAGGACAAAGACGTTTTAAAAGGTTAGGGTGCTTCAACACATATATCACTGTGTTTCAGCACTCCTTAAACGAACTGCAAATCCCAGCAGCCCCAGAAGTACTTTGCCATTGGCCAGCTTTGATTGTTGCTGTGGGGAAATAAGTCTGTGTGTGAGCATGTGCAAGTTGTGTGTGTTCCTGGGATACCCCTAATAAAATAAACAAGTCACTGTTTTCGGTCGGTGAGAATGGAATCTGAATGTTTTTCAACTACTACAACTGAAAAGCTCAGACAAATGGTATGAGCTGGTACATTGCTTAAATATCATTTAATAAATGTTAAGTACAAATTCTAGTTCAGAATCAAATGTATTGCCATGAGGACACTGTACAATAAGTTTACTTTCACATATCCTACAGAATAGTAGCATTGTGGGATTGCTAGCGTGGGACTAACAACACTTGCGCAATTGTTAGAATTAACAGCAATTGATTAGTCTTATGATGAAAGGATTAAGAAAAAATGTCCCTGAATCTAGTGATGCATGTGTTACTGATCATGAATGGAGTAGGGAGGTAAGTGACTATGCAGTATAGCTGAGGTCTTGCTGTAGCATTGAATGTTATTTATTTTCTAATCTGGACAGAATTAAACTATATAACAGAGATATTTGGGGCTAACTTCACAATCCTCTGTAGTGGTCTACAGTTCTGAGATGAACAGGCGATGTACCAGAACATGCTAGATAAAGCCAGTGAGGATGGACACTACTGTGTACCTTTAGAAGTTAGTGAGCACAGATTAAGACATACAGGCTTTCCTCAGATATCTGAGGTAAACAAAGGATCTGGTGATCTTTTTTGGAGAATAGCTAAGATGTTTGGTGCTCACTTTGGGTTCTTGGTGACTGGCAACTGCAGAAAATGTAAGGCTGCTGACTGCATCCACTCTGATGTTTGATCTGAGTGTGATGCACTTACGGTCTGTGACCAAGTCTTTACACTTGCTTTCATTAGGGGAGATATTGTGAGGTTTGAGTTTAATGCATTGTATGCCTCAAATGATTTATAATTTACTGTACTCACTGTAATTCTGTTTTTTAAAGAAACTAGGGGGTTTTGCCCCCTACGTGCTTCACTCGTCAACCCCCCTGCCTGTGCTACGTACCAGCAACTTCACATCTCTGCTGTACACATGTGGATTTCACTTTCACCAAACAACAAAACTTTTAATTCTCACGGATACGCCTCTTCACTGGGAAGAAACACTACTCTTCCCTGATGGCAACACGAATTCGATGATCTACAAGTCTCCAACTTAAAGTTTAAAGCCAAACAATATCTACATACTTCTGTCATATCACCTGTGTCCATATATTCAATTTTTTTTGTCGCTTTTACCTTTTTGTCAATATCACATTGAATTTTGATTCTGTGTTTGGAATTACATCGTGGCTATGTAACTTATAACTGCCCATGAGTGAATATCGTTTCTTTCTCTCTACACGATCTGTGTCTGATGATACCATTCACACAAATGAGAAATGATTGAACCGTGTGCGTGGTTGTAAATGTTTTAGATGTGGGTGGGACTTTTCCAAATCTCTTTGCAAAAAGTCTTGTCTCACAGGACTTGAAATTTTCTCTTGCGGGATTTCACTTTCACCAAACAACAAATCTTTTAATTCTCGCCTTCTGGGAAGAAACACTACTTTTCCCTGGTTGTTACACGAATTAGACGATCTACAAATCTCCAACTTAAAGTTTAAATCCGAACAATATATTCGATCTCTTTTTGCTGTTCCGTTATTTCACTGAGTAATAATTTCCGTTTGTTTGCGCAAATGCGATCTTTACTATCATTTTTTTGAGACTTTCAAATTTTTATACTTCCATGTGTATCACGCCAACGTTTTTGAATTCTTTACGATATTCTACTTTGTTATCTATTCTTTGTCTTTTTATTTTGGCTCCAGGCCTGGTTAAATCTCTTGGCACGAAGTCTTGTCTTGTGGGATGTGAAAGTGTCTCTCTGAGAAAGTCACGTCTCATCTCTCTTCCCAAGATTTTTTTTATTATAATAGAGAGATAAGAAAAGTCAGTTTCCTTGCACCATTGTGTCAGAAGGCAGATCTGTAAACAGTCTCGTAATTGGCAGTGATCAAACCCATGATGGTTATATTGTGTTGTCCATAAATTGAGTAATGTTGTTGTAGTAGTGTCTGTTCACTGTCTGTGTTGAGAATAAGCTTGGAGTAACACTAACATTTACAAATTATTACATCAGCACTTCACGCAGGAAGCAAGTCACTGATGTGAGCATTAATCCTTCATTTAAAATGTATGACTAGTCGGTTGATAATTTCAGGAGTGAGTTTATTTGTAATCATTTTGCAATGAAAAGGGAAGGGAAATTAGCACATAGTGGATTCCTCTCAAGACTCGATGATAAATATCTGGTGGCAAGCACAGCACAGCAGTGGTGTTAGTAGATATGTGAGTAAGCATGGAGTGAAGTTCCATGTCAGAACAATTTGTGACGAGTGTATGGCCAGCACTTTCAAAACAGCAAAAAGTGAGCACTTTTCAAAAAAATTTTAACATACAGGCTTTTTTCAGTTTTGTAATTTGTAACTGACACTATTAAACATTTACCAACCAATAATTTTCAATTGTGCCCAGTGTTGTGGGTGTGAGTACATGTGTTAGTCAAAGTGAACTTTATTGTTATCTCAACCATATACAAGTACAGTGGAACTTCAAGATACGAGTTTAATTCGTTCCAGCACTGAGCTTATATAGCGAATTTCTCATATCTAGAACAAACGTCCCCATTGAAAATAATGGAAATGCATTTAATCCGTTCCGCACCCCCAAAAATATCAACATAAAAATCAATTTTCCTAACAAATAACACTGATAAATAATATATACAAGTGGAACCTCGGTTTGCGAGTAGCTTGGTTTACGAGTGTTTTGCAAGACAAGCTAAATTTTTAAATTAATTTTGACTTGATAAAACGTGCAATGTCTTGCAATACGAGTAGTATAGATAGACTTTGTCTGCTGAGCGTCATGTGATCATAACTGAGCTGAAACGCGTCACTCATACCCACAGCCTGGCTCTTGGCTTGTTATGCGAGCCAGTGTTCGTATTTAGATCCGAATTTTTCGCTCATACTTTCCTCGTATCTTGAATTTCTTGTTTACAGAGGTGTTTGTATCTTGAGGTTCCATTGTATACAGATAGATGAAATTGTGAAGCTCCACAGTGTAACAACATGAAGTGCAAATAAAAAAAAAATTAAATTGAAACACAAACAAGGCAATACATTGTGCAAAGAGAAGACAAAGAAGTAGCAGCAATATGATGTGTACTAAGCAATATGAACATTGATGCAATGAATGGTATTGTGCAATCTAGATACATAAATGTGGGTAATTGAGCAGGACTTGCTGCTCGTAAATGTATGTCTGTATACCACTGTCACTTAACTCTACTTCTTATATTAGTTGAAAAAAACAAACAAAGATTAACACTTAACACCGCGGACTCGGGAGCTCTGTGAGCCGCAGCATGCATGTTACCTGTGACTGATTTAGTTTAGATAATGAATGGGTGGATGAATGAATGGAGTTTTACAGTTAAAGTGTAACATCTTGTGTTCCTCACTGAAGGAGAATGTAACTTCTGTTAAAAAAAGACTTTATTTTAGTTTGGCCAAGAAAAGCAAATGGTTGGCATACTTTTTGTAGGAATGAATTTGTGCTTTTTTGCAATGTGTGTTATTGTTGGCTATGCAAAACTTCTAATTGTAATTTTTCTTTCTTCAAACTGTAATGTACACATCATTAGTGTGTCTCCTGAACAGATTTGAGATGCTAACCTTCACTTTGCCTCAATGTGAGCTTCATGAATGGTTTACACAGACCTTTGTACCATCTGATGGAGCAGCACAAACATAGTTCACAGATTACATTTTCATTTTTTATAAACGTTTAGTTTTATAAAAGTTTTTTAGACATTTATTTTATTTTTTTTTTACCTAGGTGGAATAAATACATTTCATGTATAGTAGAGGTGTCTGTCATTTTTCCTCACTTAATATGTTTTAAATTGCGTTTTCCCACTACACAAGTAGTTGGGCCAGCATCCCAAGCTGCTGTATGACTCTAAAATCCTACCCAGGTGGAAACATATGGGGTAGGAAATCCTGAATGTTAAAGGTCAGACAATAGCCTTTGTGGCCAAAAGGTCTGGCCACAGTTCGTTCCTCACACTCTGGCTGCATAATTACTTTAGAAGGCACAGCAGCCCTTAAAGACCACCCCTAGCCATTGGGTCTTTGTGTGCGGTGTTAGATCTTTGTTTAAGAATGACCCCCCCATCCCCCACTGCACATACACACAGACTTTTTTCCTCTCTTCCCCCTCTTCACCTCCTACAAAGGTTGTAAAGATTTGTGATTAAGGGTTTTCAACACTTATGCTAATAGCAGCTCCATTTCCTTCTGTAAAGAACTGGCATTCTTTTAATATGCAAATAGATACAATTATTAATGTTATTATGTTGATTAGGATGTGTTTTCGTCTTTAAATAATTGTTTGTACACTCTGGATTATACTGACCATACATAAACAGATTTATTTTTGTAATATTTGAACAAATGATCAGAGATTTGTTTACCATCACTCATTGATTGGACAAAACAAACAAATTAAACCTGAACCCGTAGCACAGTGTATTCAAAAAAAGAAAGAAGAAACTGTGTTGATGTTGCTTCTAAATATATGGAAAAGTGGTAATTATTTCACTTTGCGTTCTGACTAGAGGTCAGCTTTCCTTTATTCTATAAATATTATTTTAAGGAAGCTTAAAATAACCAACCGACTGCTACTATATACCATTACGTGTAAGGTGAAAATTAAATGAACACTGGAAATTTGTAATTGTATATTATGGGGAAAAAAAACCCCCAAAACAACAAAATGGTGGTTTCTTCACTACCCATGCCCAATATTTTACTGACGCCTAAAAGTTTGTTTTTGGATTCTTCCGGGAAGAACAAAATACTCTAATGATGTGGTTCAAAGATCTATTGAAGGGGTCAAGTAAATCTTAGTTGTTGTCCTGAGCTGGAATGAACCAGTTGTCATTTTAAGTGGATTTGCATGCACTGGGGTGAATAGAATGCTTTTAAAGCATGTCAGTCAGCTTTTTGCCTTGTAAACTATTTGTGATCCCCAAGTCTAAAATCTGGTGATAAGATGATTTGCAAGTTCCTGCTGTATCTCTTGGAACAAAATGTGTAGTGATCTGACAGCAAGCATCTTTTATGTCTGGGCTGTAGACGTACAAGAGTTTCTAGAAAAAAAAAAATGGCTTTCTTCATTTGAAATTGATACAATTAGAAATGTTATGGATATGCATTACGGCATGTTTTCAGATATGTCTTTATAGGTTGTTTAAAAAGATTTAATGTTGCATTTTAATTAACACACAAGTCAGTGACTTTACTGCCTAATTAACTCTTTAAGACTGCTTCTAAATACTGAATCATGAAGTAACATGTAAAAAAAGTGTATGCTTTTTGTTTGTTTTGCTGTCCATAAAAGAATTATCAGCAAGTCTGAGGTAGTGATGGTCTAGCTGGACTATTTTGTACCCTGTTACTGGTAAATTTGGGCTTTCTCTATAATATTAGTACAGAGCGGTATTGTTTGCAGTATGGCAAGAACAAACTGTTAAGTGGATAAGTTGTCAATGACGGGTACTAATTCACACCACACTGGTGTCCACATGTCAGAAATTCATTGCTGTTATGAAACTGTTTGGAAGAAATGGTACAACTCATACTATAGACTTAAGGAAACAGTAATACATCATAAGAAGCAAACAGTGCATTTACAAGACTGAATTTTTTAATTGTCAGATTGGCTGACACGGCATGCCTTTTGTTGCCTTAAATGAATGCATATTAATTGTTAGGGATCACCCCGAAAAATCTCCAGGCAAAAATATTAGGTTATGACGTTAAAGAATTGAGATTTGAGTCGCAAAATGACCCATATTGCAGAGATGAGATTCTCCTTTCTGATGTATGTGACCATTTATAGCCTGGAAATGGCATAGCCCGCTCTGTCTGCGGTGGGCTTATGCATAACAATCAACAATGAAACTCTTTTGTAAGAAACGGTTTGTGCAAATGAAAGAGAGGTTTGGCACAAAAGTACAAATATATATTCATATAATTAAATGTACTGTATGTTAGTAGATGTTCAGTATTGTTTTCAGCAATGACATAATAACTATTTCCCACTTGCCTTTACTTTAGATGAAAATCCCAATTTTAATAATTTTTTTTTTGTATCAAGAATTCTTCTTGAATAGCTGGATGTGACTCATGCTGTTAATCCAATGAAAGCAGCACGCTAGAGATTGAATCATGGACATGTGCATTCTCCATGACAACACACATGGCATCCCAAAGTTTGATATATCAGAACTGATCAGACTTTCAGTCTGTCATGTAGCTTGGCAGTTGGAGGTTCCCAGCAATTTTCCTTTAAAGTAATGGAAGAGAGAGGTCCTGATTTCTACCACCTACCCACTGGAGTTTTGAATAATTGTTTTTTTTCCCCACTTCTTCTTTAATTTTTTTACAGAAATTGTAATTTATTCAAAGAATGTTAATTTATGATTTTTCCAGAGAATATGAAGCGTTATTTTTTTCCATACTTATGGTATTGGATAATATACCATATAACTGTTGATATTTTTCTCCCATTTCCCCATGCTTTCATCAGTATTATTTATTTTTTGTATCTTCTGTTAGGTCATCTTACAGTGTGACGGGGTTTTCCCTGTGAATGTCCTGGTTTGCACGGTATCTGCATTGTTTGAGGATATTTTAGTGGTCGGTTTATGGTTTGTGAACCTGGGTCTGCTAACTTCTGTTCTGACTGGCTTAGGCTTTCTATATAAACAGTGCAATAAATCTCAATGTAAGTGAAAGGAAAATTTTATTTTTCATAGTCTTTTTTTTTTTTTCTTTATAAGAATTTAGGAAAATTAGAAAATTGGGTAATGCCATCTTCTGTTGATGGGTAGAACACTGCATATTCTTGTATTCCGCCAGCGGTTCTCACCTTCTATCTGATGAGCCTTTTCATGCCTGTCAATAAGGAAAGACATGTGCATCACAGTTTATATTGTAAAAATCAAATCAGACTTTGAAAAGAAATTAAACTACGCTTAAGAAAAAAAATCTGTGATCAATTCAGAATCGTTAAATTGATTAAACATTGTGCCAAAACTTTACCCAAAGTTGTTTCTTTTATCTTAAATTTGTTTTATTTGTATACTAGACATTAAGCCCGTTAAAATAATGGGTGCTAGAACAGTAGTGCATAATGAACAGTTTATATTAAATGGCAATGGACCTTGTATGTGGCTGTAATATGCGTCACTCTATTGTGTGCCTTTAATTTTCTCTCTCAGTAAAACTGGTTTGTATTTCCGTGAAATGCCTGTAATTTTGTCTGACAGTAATACAGTAGAACCTCGGTTCACCACCATAATTCGTTCCAAAACTCTGGTTGTAACCTGATTTGGTCGTGACGTGAAGTAATTTCCCCCATAGGATTGTATGTAAATACAATTAATCCATTCCAGACCGTATGAACTGTATGTAAATATATATTTTTTTACGTTTTTAAGCACAAATATAGTTAACTGCCCATAGAAAGCACAGCGTAATAGTAAACTAAATGTAAAAACATTGAATAACACTAAGAAAACCTTGAACAACAGAGAAAACTAACACTGCAAGAATTTGCGCTATAGCCTTATGACCCGCTCGCTAGAAACTCTTTTTTTAATGAGTTTTAAGCACAGGGGGAAAAATTGAACATTTGAAAAATCTGTAATTTAATAAACAACCAAGAAAAGTAACATTGCAACAATGTGTGTGTGTGTCTCTTAACCGTGCGCCTGTGTGTGTGTCTCTTAACCGTGCGCCTGTGTGTCTGTGTGTGTGTGTGACTCGTGTGTGTGTGTGTGTGTGTGTGTGTGTGTGAGACGCGCGCGCGCTGTGTGTATCTGTCTCTCTCTGCACAGGGAATGCACAGGAAGAGACTGAACACGTGCTGTGTGGCCCCGCGCATGCGCACTCCACCAGAAGACACACACACGGACACCTGGACGCACACAAGGGTTTTATGAAAGAGGATACTGTATGCATTACGACTTTTGTAATAAAAGACTCTGATTTGGTTTCTAAAATGAAGGCTGTTCTAAACACAAAATCATCCACTGTCCACAATTGGATAAGGAGTGACCATTTTAATTAAAGAATCAAAGGGAAAGGTCTGAACTTCTCTTAAAGACTGCTGATAACATGTGAGTAAAACTGTGCACTGCATTACAAGTCGTTAATTTTGTGAAGTCACCGTTCTGGTGGTACAGAGATGTTGAAAGAATCTCCATTTCTTTTTCACATAATTACAAGTGCAGCACTGATTCTTGGAATATAAACTTACCTGCGGCTGTCCTACTGAATTATCAGTAGCTAATCATTTGCTTTTAGTTACCTTTCTTGTAGGTTTTTCCTGTAGTATTTATTTTTGTCGCCTTGTACAAACTCTGCTAAACAGTAAAGCAGTGTGTTTTAAATATTACCAAAGATATAACATATTTATGTGCCACAAAACAGAGAAGGACAACTGTTTGATGAAGTGTGTGTGTGAAAGTGTAACTAGTATCAAAAGCATTAAACATTTCAAATAGAAGTCCTGTTGTTTGAGGTATTTTTTTTCTTTCTTAAATGGATTAAAAGCTGCCCGATTCTGGAAAATCATGATGGTAAAAACATTGTGCGCGGACAAATTGCTGACTAGTCTGTAGTGGTGCTACATGATTAATGTCATCGTAAATGTATTTTGTGTTGAGTCCCGTCTTTCGTCGTGTTGTCCTGTTTACATGGTCTGTGTGTCTGTGTAAATATGCTCCCCTGGAAACAAAAGGGGAAGGATAACACTGTGGTCCCTCATGATAATTGGTCCTGTCAATCCCATCCCCTGCATCCAATCATTTGCTATTTAAATGGAAGGACAGATAGAAAAAAAATAAACAAACATCCCATTCTATTAGACTGCCAATTCACTACAGAGCCAGGAGAAAGCAGCGATCCAAATCATTCACACCTTTGTCTACCTGCCACTTTCAACGCCCAACAACAACATCTTTGCACCGCAAAACCCTGGGGTTCTAGATTACGCCATGTACGGAGGATAAGTGCGGTGAAAAGGTTTCTTGTTGTTTGGGGAGAGGAGCAAGCCATCATTTTCATCCATGTAATTTCCGTAGGACAATTTTTCCAGATGAACCAGGTTCACAAACTAATATTATCCATTTTCTGTTAAATCTTCTAGACTTTTATGTGCATTTTGTGCTTTCTGTGTGTCTTATTGAGTTTGTGTTCAGTGTGGGGTCAAGGGAGGGTTTGTATTGGATATTAACTTTGTGCTGCACATTTTGTTTTTATTACTTTCCGCCAGACACTTTTGGGGTTGAATGTTATGTCGGGGTTGGTTGGGGTATGATGTATATGTATTGTTTGGAGTTTGTTCATTTCTTTTTTTGTCAACCTAGTCTCACTTTATTATTTTACATACTGTTTGTTATTTGGCTTATTTTTGATCTTCGATTGTGGGAAGTTTATTTTTAAGAATTACGGCTTGTCGGGTCTAACGTCCTCAACTTGCCAGGTCATGGGTCTTAGTGGTGTAGCTGCCGGTTTTGAAGAGTGAGTCGGCCATTACATGTTATTGTAAGACTGTTTATAATTTGCTCAGGCTTTTAATGCGCACTGTTCTTTAGTGCTTTAAGAAAGTATTAACTCTTGGTTATTGTCTGTGCATCTTTTCTGCCAGAGTTGTACATTTTTGCAGCAGTGTTAAACCTTTTTAAAGAAAATATGGATTGATTTGTGTAATTTACGTAAATTAATATTCTTCTACTAACGTATTCTAATTTAAGACAAAGCTAGCTTCAGCAACAGGTGCAAGTCAGGAGCAACCCATTCACACACACATATTTACATTCACAAGTGGCTGATTTAGATTTGGTACTTCATTGAAGGAAAACGGCACTGCCAAGAGAAACTCATGCAGTCACTGGGAAACCTGCAGACATCATGAGGACCCAGTATTTGTGAAGTGTCGTCAATGCGGCCCTATAAAAATAACTGTGTTGTATATTTTAAAAGTATAAATATATTAAATGTTTAAATATTTATGTATAAATACCTGTATATATTTTTGTATGTATATATTCTATAGAATGACTAGAAGGAAAACCTGTCATTTGGCAGTCAATGTGAGGCATAATTCAGTAACCTTGCTATCAGTATAAAGAAGCCCCAGTCGTGTTTCTTAACGCACTTTTTCATTCATTGCATTTCAACTGATTAAATTTGAAGATAAATTGGAAAAGCTGAGGTGTTCTAAAACATTTGAGTTAACTCATTGCTTACAGTCAGCATGTTAATGTTTGTATAGTGGCTTTGAGTTCATACTTGTCACTGTGGTTTTACTTGTTCATTTTGTCATTGTTTTATGTGTATCTGAATGTGTGATCACAACAGCAAAGTCCACTATTAAATGGACATGGAGCTGCAGTAAGAATGCTGGCTTTTGTAGTCATTTTGGAGAACCAGATAATGTCTACATGAAGTTTTGCTTCTTTTCAACAAATCCTTCTTTCCTTTTTTGGTGCCTTTTAGTCACCCTACCACACTACTTTTATGTGTTATTTCATCCATTGCATCTCTTTGGTGTTGTGTTTTTTGATCTAAGGGAGCTATCTAATATTTATGGCTGACAGAAGTACAAAATTGCTTTTTTTTTAAAAAAAAAACAAAAAATGTCAATTGGGTATAATGCATAAACGTTTTTTTCCCCATTTTCACCGAAAGAATAAGACATACAACAAAACTTTCCTTTAAATTTGCTTAGTATTTAAAATGGATTAATAGTCAAAACCTTTTTAGACTCTTAACATGAAATGTTGCAAAATGCGTATGGGTTATAACAAACAAATATGATTCAGATTATACAAGTAGGGATGCTCTGTCAAGGACAAAAAGTAATTATGAACATTTTTGTCAGTGTGTTTCTTATAAACTGTGCCATACTTGTGTCTTGGGAAAAAATAATTTATTATTTGGCTTGTGCTTATATTTGGTATCAGCTTTTTTTTACTTTTGTACTCGGTGACCCTAACTTGGAAAAAATGTATAGAAAGTTAATGAATGCATGAAAGGGTTTCTTAAAACCTAAGTACAGCTTACATGTGCTTAGATTTATTATTTTCATGGACTGTTAAGCACTAAATTATAATGATATGGTATGATGTATTTAAATGGCATTCTGTTAATTTGTAAGATGTTAAATTTATTTCTTATTTTTGGTAAACTGCCTTTCTGGGTTCACATGTATCACATTACTCATCTCTATACATTTACTGCAGACATTTACAGTTTTGGCAGTTTTAAAGTGCTGATTAATACTTTTTTCCCCTCCTCGTTTTGCCCTTACAGTCCTTTTCCAGACATACATAAAATTAGTCACAGACTAAGCTAAATTCCCATTTCCATTATTTCTTTTATTTGCTAAGGATATACAGAAGCCAGACAGGCAGTAATCATGGCAATTGGTCACTGAAATGACTCAGTGTTCATCCTAGGGTCTAATGCTTTCAGGACTTCTCTTCTGTCAAACAGAGCTCATAACTGCCTTGTCTTTTGTCTTCTGCTGCTCAAAAGAAGTGTAAATGGGGTTCTCTGTAACCGTCTCCTGCTAATACAAAGAAATGCTGCTTTTTTAAAATGGCCTTTGGGCTTGGTTTGAAATTATTTCTTTTGTTTTAGGCTGAACATCTTGTTAGATATCTGATTTGTTTATAAGAATTTGCAAGCCTTGCAACAACAAACAATTTCTATAGTGCCATTTCACAGTGATCACTATTGAAAATTGTTTTACAAGTGTAATATTACTTGTTTCAACCCGTCTTCGGTTCGAAAAAATAAAAAATTCTGTATTTGATGTGTTTTTCAAAAATGATGAATTTTCAAGTATTTAAGTTATTTATATATATATCTATATATCTATATATATCTATATATATATATATATATATCCCTGTAGTCCCACCCAAAACTCAGATCCACACTGAATATTCTTTCTTATACTTTATTCCTTTGTGTCTATCTTTACTTTTCCTTGAACCAGGATAAAGTAAGTTGTTTATAGATATTTTCACACTTTAAGATAGTAAACATTTTTGTTACCAGTTTATCTAAATCAGTCCATGTTCTTGACTTTTTTGAGAGAGGACATAAACTCACCCAAGGATAATAGTGAAACCGGGCTCAAACAGGAGAGTCTAGCAGTTGTTTCATTTAATCACTTACTGTTTTGGTATTTATGCAGGCCTTGGACTTCACATTCTGAGGTTGTGGGTTCATATCTGCTATTGATCCTCTGTGTCTATGAGAAGGTCACTTCACCTGCCTCTGCTCCAGAAATGTTGCAAATGCAATCTCTGCCATATATTAATAATAATATGCCAAAGCTCCAGCTTTCTGAGCAAGCTCATCACCAATCTCTCTTTGCTGCTTGTCCAGAACGCACAACCTTAAGTCTGATGTCACAGCTGTAAATTTGATGTTGACATATGGGTGTGTGTGATGAAGGTTGATGTCAGTTCCTTGTGACTTCTTCCACCTGATCTGTGACTGGCCTATAGTCATTTTATAACCAGATGCTATTGAGGAAACCACTCCAGGGCCAACTCTAGTTGTGTGTTCGGTTATCCCTGTTCTGGGTGAAATTCTCTTTTGAATGTTATGCAGATCATGTTGGCTGTTACATCTTTGCCAAAGTTAATCGCACGTAAGTCACCCTGACCCTCTGCGATTGTGAAAACTGAGGGGATGGTAAATAGCTTGCCAGGTTATACAATTGTGTTTATCTAGATATCTAAAATTAGCTTGTTGAAGATAGGTAATAGGATTTTCTCTTGCCCTATGTGTACTTTCAGCGTTTTTTCCTCTGTATGTGTGTGTGTGTAAATATTTCTTCTCCAGCGCTCCCTCTCTCGAGCATGTTCCCGTAAACCTGCTACTTAGACTCTTGTTATTAAACTCTTGTTATTATTGAGTCACCTCTCTCACCTCCTGTCCAGTTTTATACTTGCCATCTTTGAAGGTGACTCTTTCAGCGTGCCTCATATACCTTTTCTCTTTCTTGTGCATCTTACACTCACGCTTCCTCCTTCGTCACATCGCCAAAATCACACCAAAGCCAAACTTGTTGTGAATCCAAAATTGGAATATTATCAATAGCAAACTGCAAGAAGTTTATAGTGGAATTTGAGAAAGACCAAAGCCAACAGACTCATCCTAGGAGGTGAGACAAACGGATAAAGGAAATAAAGTAGAACTGTATGTTTGCTATGACTTTAAAATGAGCTATTCTGAATGAATTTCATTAATCCTACTTTTGGGTAAAAACAATAAATTGGATCATTTATGAACATAGAATTCTAACTATATGAAACCACAAAATCTGGTTTCATAAAACCAGAAATATGGTTTAAAACGGGACCCTGTCATTTCTGAAGCAAACCTATTCATCAGTGGCACACCATACATTAAAAATCACTTTTGAGGAGAAGTAAATATTTCCTTATTCTTGATTACACTCAAGAGACTCTCCATTAAGGAAAAAAGGATGTAATCATGCAAATCAGTCAGACGGTAAATGATAGACAATTATCAGAAACTTTAATAATGTAGCATTTCCTTTGGCTGTACTCCATGAGAAAGGAATTGAGATGAGAACTAAAGTTAAGAACTACATTTCTTGGCTGAAAACCATTTAAATGAGCTTGATAATTAAAGGACTATACACGTGCATATATTAAGTTCACACAGAATTCATATCTAATGGAGTTTGAATATTAATTTAATATGAAAAGAGTTTTCTTTTAGAGAGTATAATATAAATAATTAGCAGGAACCACAAACAGCATTATGGGAACTTCTCATTTCTTTGTTGTTGTTATAACTTTTTAACACCTTAAATATGACTGTGTCTTGCAGATGTTTTGTTATTTCTTATTGCGAGACTGCTATATACTTTTTTGGACTCGTATCATACATACCTCAGTGCTGATGTTTTGAAAATTGTTCTGTTGTGTACACAGCATATGGTAGTTTTTAAAGTGTTCCAACGTTTAATTTCCTTCCGATGATATAGGAATTGTTTAGCTTGAGGGTTTTCATACTTTTCTGGCTTCCTAAGGTACAATGTACACTCAATCAAGCAAATTAAAAACAATTTAGCCTTTAGGTTTATTTGCTTCTGCTGTTAGAAAATGTATACTGAACAGAAACACTGTCTGCCTTATAATGGTCTCATTTGTTCGCATCAAGTAAGGGCTAATAACCAGTTGCTTGTTTTTCTGATGGGTTACATGGGCAATTTTTCAAAGTGTTCAAAAGTCTTAAAATATGGCTAAAACATTAATTCATTTCCTGGCTTCCTCTGTGCCTGCTGTGTTGTAGCAGCTGGTTTTACATTGTATTTTTTCCAGAAACTGGAAAGCCAAATGACTACTGGCCTTACTCACTCATCACTGAACATTCTAACATTGATATTCCAGAAAGAAGTTTTTGTTATACAAGTTATTGCTGTCGTAAGAAGCTTGTATTGGGGCTTGGTGATCAGCATTGAGGTACAACAGCATTAAATGCTGTGCTGTGGCTTATAAACTGGAATCTTGTGCAGCAATTTTTATTATCCAGGTGTATCAGTCCTCCGAGGACGAATTGTGATACGTATGCATGAGACCGTCCAAAATATCTGGAATATTACATTTAAAATATTTTACCACCAGTTTCTTAAAGCATTTTAACACAGTGTCACTGAGTGCCTCTAGTCTGTATTCACGGAGACATTCCACTTTATCTTCTCTGTTGTCACAGGGGATATTTGTTGTCTTTTTGAAATTGTGGAGACAACAGAATATCTTGGTGAAGCTTGAAATACATCCATGAAAATACTAGCTCATTTTTTGTTGCAGGTTTTTACAATGTAAAATGCCTCTTGAAATTACATTCAGAGCAAAGACTTGTTGACAGAAATGCAGAAGGATGAAGTATATGGTGCTGCAGGAACTCGCAAGGAAGCCAGTTTCTCACAAGCGCGATAGGTGTAGAAAGCATTAGATTCATCAAGGAGAGAAGATATGAATGTGATTGGATTAGGCTGTAATTATTAATTGGTCATAATCTGTAAAAGCTTGCATAGTTTACATACTGTACATCAAGACTGCTGCTTTACTCTGTTCCCATTGACATTTAACTAGGGCTGCAAATAACGATTATTTTCATAATCGATTAATCTGTGGTTTATCTTATTGATAGATCAATTAGTTGAATTGTAAAAAAATTTAAAAAAAAATCTGTTAATTTCTCAAAAAAATGAATCATTTCAAATTAAATGCTTAAAGTATATCAAATGGAAATTTTCACCAAAAATCGGATTTACATAAAATTTTCAGTCAAGAATTTTTAAAAAAAGAACTACAGTAATCCCTCCTCCATCGCAGGGGTTGCGTTCCAGACCCCCCCACGATAGGTGAAAATCCGAGAAGTAGAAACCATATGTTTGTATGGTTATTTTTATATATTTTAAGCCCTTATAAACTCTCCCACACTGTTTATAAATATTCCCCGCACAGTTATACAGCATAAACCCTTTGTATTCTCTTAGATATTAGGTAAGATTCATTGCAATTATGTATGTAAACACACTGTTTATATACAGTAAAACCTAAATATTATTTTAAAGATATCAAGCATCTCTGCTATCACATATGTTACAGCCATTACGATAGACAGGCCACCAGCAATAAATACGTACAATGCAAGAAAAACTGTATGCAGTAAATGTGTGTACAGTGACACTAAACGTACGTACATTTACTAAGAACTGTAAGTTGAAAATTCATTATGGTTACTCACCAACAATGACACGATGACTTGTCCGATATCGATGAGTTTAGTTTTACTGCACAACAAAGGAGAGCGTTACAGCTCCTGTAAAGGAGCCTCTTCAGGCAACTGTATATCATCGCTGTTGTTCTTCTTCCGGCAGACTTCAATCCAAATCCCTAAAGCAGATTCCATCCAGACTTTGCCTTATTACATCCCCTTACAACTCGTTTTGCACCCTGTTTAAAAGGACACTGCGGCCGTAGATCTTATATTCCTTTCCTACTTTTTAAATAAAAAGAATCGTAGCCTCATTGATGCCGTAATGGTGTCCTACAGCGGTGTAGATTTTCCCTTCCTTCAACATATCCAAAATGTTTACGTTTTCGGTAATCGTTAACATCTTCCGTTGGCGCTTGGGCACGGCCCCTGAAGCAGTAGCAGGAGCAGATTGTTTTCGGAGCCATAATGAAGGGCTTGACTACGCACAAAGAAACACAAAAGAGCACAAAAGTTAACTCTTTACACAGCGAAACACGTTGATGCTGAATGAACGAGACAAGACTTTCTGGTTAACACCGTGGAATCGAATTCAGCGCTCTGTCGCCGAGCCATTCAGCAGACAGGAACTTAACTGCGTGCTCTGATTGGTTAGCTTCTCAGCCATCCACCAATAGCGTCTCTTGTATGAAATCAACTGGGCAAATCAACTGAGGAAGCATGTACAGGAAGTAAAAAGACTCATTGCCCGCAGAACCCGCGAAGCAGCGAAAAATCTGTGTTATTTATTTAGATATGCTTACATATAAAATCCACGATAGAGTGAAGCAGCGAAAGTCGAAGCGCGATATAGCGAGGAATTACTGTGCTTGTAGATATTTTAAACATAACAATAGGCTTTATAAAACATTTATATTAAAATAAATAGTAATTAATAAAAATAAAACAGTTTCACTTCTGGTTCTGGTTGTGCAATGAACTCCCGCAGTTTCCTCAAAAACATGAGTTTTCAATAAATTAAATTAAACTGGCATAGTAGTTTATGCATCGATAATAACGTTAAACTGACACTTTAAAATTAAACAAGTTGCTAGTTTTTGTTTTCTTTTCTGTAAAAGCGACAGCTTACTGGCAAAGCATCATGAAGCTGTCTGGCCACCACAATATTCCACCACAGAAGAGTCTGTTGCGCCATCATAACTTTTTATTACATTCTTTTTTCTTAGGTCAGCAGCAATGTTCAAAATTAGTTCAGCACAATGAACATCGTTGTCATATATTGGGGAAATGTCCAGACTGTGTTTCTTTTCCAGCCAAAAAGTTGATTTAATTTGTGTGAAACTCTGTTCTTTTTGTATCAGCAGTTAGGGATGCTCTGATCGATTGACTGTCAGTCGAAATCTGCCAATTTTCAGTAAAAGACTTGACTCAGTGATTGGTAAAAAGGCTGATCACAAAAAACGACAATTTAAGTCCCTGCTTTTCTTGCCTAAATTTGTTGCCGAAATTCATTTACAATTATATAAAAAAAAGAAATTATTTATGTTTTTGCCGTCAAGCAGATGCTATATTAAGGGTCTAGCTGCAGCCTGCTATACCTATGACTTAGACCAGGTAATGCCCACAACATCAGTCACAAACCACTCTTTGACTGAGATAATCCTCCTACAACCCAAATCTTAACCAGAATGTAACGGGGCCCTTATGCTAATTATAGTCTGATGTTGTGGCGTTACATGACTGACCTCATAGGTACTGTGGTTTGCAATTACACTCTGTTGAAATCAAGTGGCGATTGTTAATTTGAATATAGCACACAAGCAAACAATAAGCTGGTATGTATTTTTATCTTACCACAAATTTGGACAATTTCTCGAAAATTAGTAAGCAAAATCCATGTGCACGGCCACACCAACACTTCACTTCTATCAAGGAGATGTAGTTTCCACCAGATAGCATGACCAGTGCTTCCAATACGATCCTTGGTATGTATCAAATACGCATCAACTGGCATTGGTGGGATACGTATGCCACCTCAGCTAAATTCAGGCCACAAGTGGTTTGAAGTGATTTCGCGATAATCGTCTACAAGGGGTTAAAATAATTAAGTTTCAGTGCTCCTTTATGCCAAGTGTTACGGTAATTGAATAAATTTTTTTGTACATATGTATTTTAAGTAAGTTTTTATTATTTTAGCATTTTATGATTTTTATTTTTTTTCACTGAACAATAAGCCTACAGAATTTCATTTTGTTATTAAAAAATGAACAGTTAACAATATGTATGGTGTATAGTTTTATTATAAAAAATGCACTTTAATATAATGCATGCAAGACTCCTATTTGTCTGGTTACCCAGGAGATTTGTGTAAAATGTTTTTTAAAGGGGTAAAGGGAAAAAAAAAACACAAATCTAAATCAGCTGATCAGGTAATAAGAAATTGAAGATTGTTATCAGCCTTAAAAAAATGATCAGAGTATGGCTTATCAACATTCTTTTTTGTTGTTTTTTTTGCCACTGATTCTATGGCATATTTGATTTCAGCCAACGCACAGTCACAACATGTGTCATGTCATTTGCCATTGGGAGTTTGCTGTTGGATTTTAGTGTTGGAAATGAGGTGATCCTGCCACAAAATCTAGGCTTGCTGCAGCAGTACTTGTACATCATATGCCTTTCTCCAGATTGTATAAAACCCAGTTGTAGCTCAATAGTCAACTAGTCTGAAACTTTCTCTTTTCCACCCCACTCCTACCATTTTTGGAATAAACCGCACACCTTTCAGACATGTCTGATATGCTGTGGGATTCTTGATTGTTGTTGATGTGCTGTGGGAGTCTTTGATTTATGGAGGCATATTAGGGCCTCGGAGAAAAAAAATAGGGGCACAGTGAAGGAAAAAAAGGCCTATTTTGTGATTAAAGTCAAAAATTCCACTTTAATCTTGTAGTTACCATTTGTGATTAAAGTAAAATACCATTATACGGAAGCCCACCTAGGCAAACCTCCTTTGAATTCTGTGCGGCGTCTCTGACCATCTGCTCAAAGTGCAGCTATTTTCACATTATTAAAATTAAACCAGTGGGATACCCATTCATACATCCAGCCACTTGAAGCCTTGTCACACCTGCCATACAGGTTCTGTGCATTGAATGCACAGCTGCTTTTGCAATTACTTTTTAGAGATATTGGGCAAGGTACCCTAGGATTTTAATGGATATTATTCTGGATGGGCTTTTCTTTATTGTGGCCATACTGCCCCTGTCAAATGTACCATCCCCCAGTTCCTACCCTTCTGGTATTTTTCCCCCACCTAATTGCCATACAATAAATATTTTTGTGAAAGTAAAACTAGCTATAAACTTGGAACACTGAATATTCAAAATTTTTAAGGAACATTGAAAATTCTTTGTTATTCATGTTTAAGTATTCCCAGGGCCGGACCCATCCCAGCAGGCATCGGGTTTGAGGCAGGAACAGTCCCTTGACTGGGCAGTTGGTCATCGCAAGCATACATATATACTAGCTTCAATTCGGCATCACCGAATCCCCTAACCTGCCTCTCTTTGATAGGATCCTAGAGCAGGCCAAGGAAATACACAAGAAAAACATGCAAACTCCAGGCAAGGAACACCTGGGGCATGACCCCTTTACTGTGAGGGAGCAGCGCTACTGCTGTGCCAACGTGGCACCCTCATGTTTAATTATCAACAGTATAAATTATTTAAACTAATTTAACAATTTATCAGTAAAATGTTATATACATGCATTTCATCATGAAGATGTCAAATATAAATCTTAGCATAGTAAATATTCAGAGAGCTGTAATTTCATTAATTTAATGTATTCTGTGTAGCAATTGCTGCCTGTGGCTCCACTCAGTAGAAGAGGAAGTCCATTTAAGAAGCATGTAGTGGTTAATGACTGCGTCAGGGAGCACTTAGAATACGAAGCATTTAACATGCGACTTTAGTTACGATGGGGTTTGAGAAACTTTAGTAAATTAAACATTGATTTTAAGATTGAGTTTATGACATTCTGCTTTAAAATACAAGATTAAAATAGAAATTTTGTGATTAATGTTGAAATTTTGTCTATTGATGAAATAAACTACTCAATTAAAGTGAAATTTTGAGATTAAAATACAAAATAAGGTGTCGTCTGTCTTGGGAGATGGACGTCTGAAGCAGAACTCCATTAGCAATGGTGGTGTTTTTTTTTTTTCTAATTATCATCCTGAGGTGTCCCGTATTTACTGAACCAAGGGGCTTTAATTAAAGTAAATGCATGTATAAACAAGCCAGAAAAAAGGTTCAGAAAGAAATGAAAAAGACAACAAAAACTTCATCTAAGTCTAAACAGGCCTCAAGTTCAAGGTACAGCCTACTAGAGACGGACTGGGTACAGATGTGTGCAAGAATGGATGTCTCGTGACCTGATGCCGCAGCATCACTTTCAGCTGAGAGTGAAAGTGGGAGCGAAAGTGCAAGTGAGTCAGGCCAGGAAAATGCGTCAATTCCAGAAGGTCCATTGAAACTGAAGATGGTTTTACTATCCACGTCCAACCCCTCCCCAAGGTCAGTGGCACTCAATCCAACTGGGCTTGCTACTCCACCTGCGGAGCATGGAGAAGACCGAAACGAACAGTCTGAACTGAAGGTATCGATCACCGCAATGGTTACTGCAATAACTACCGCACTCAAGGGAGACATAAATGAAATAAAGAGTAAGAAGGTTACAACGGATATAAGGAAAGATATAAAAGACATACACATTCAGACTTGGAGAAACATTTAAGTATTCGTTTTGAGGCAACCTTTAAAGGTATGTTAGCATGAATTGAAGAAAAAATACAGGAAAATACGAGTAAATTTGAGAATGAAATTTAGAATACTTGGTGCTCAGCTTGAAGATGTTAAGCAAATGTTCACGACTCATATTGAAATAGTAATAACTCCGAATGCAGATTTCTTGGAGACAGACTAGCTGCACTGGAAGATGGATACAGAAGGAATAATATCGGAATTGAAGGTCTCCCAGAAAACCGTGAAAGTCCAAACCCAGTGAAATTCATAGCTGAACTATTCATGCGTGGATCGAATGCCGCAGAACCTAGAAGCCTCATTGTATGTTTTGTTAAATTACAATCTAAATTAAATGTGATGTTACTTCTCACACTGAAACAAGAGATTATAGTTGAAAATAACCGCATTCGTATTTTCCCTGATTTCTCACCTTCAACAGCTGCTGAACGTGCCACATTTTATGGCACTATACAGTGCTAACAGAAAGCTCTGGGAGTCTTAGGTTGCACTGCCTTTCTGTCACTTTTTTTACAGTCCACCTTTTTTCAAAGGAGTTCACAACTGAGTAAAGTAATGATGCAAATGTGTGCCACAATGTACTCTGCCCAATGACATAATAAAATAATCGATGAAAGTGATCGTTGCCAACATTTTAAACAATTATCGATTATGACCATAAGTTGTTACAATTCTGTATTTAACTAATTACTTTCTTAAAGCTTGTTACATATATTTCTTGTGTGTTTGCATATTGAAAATCTTAATTGAGATGGGGCAGCTTGTAGCAGTCATCTTTAATTGGGGTGTAACTGTGGCCTATAGTGTCAGCATCCCTGAGGGATCAAGTGGTATACTGGTCATATTTACAGCAAATATTCTTTATTTTGTATTTTTCAAATTCACAGCAATAATATAGTAAATAAACGCTCAGGATGTAAACTGTCATATTTTGTTTTAATGTTGTATAGATTGATCAGGGCAGTTCTAGTACAGTAATCCCTCCTCGATCGCGGGGGTTGCGTTCCAGAACCCCCCGCGATAGGTGAAAATCCGCGAAGTAGAAATCCTATGTTAGTATGGTTATTTTTATATATTTTAAGCCCTTATAAACTCTCCCACACTGTTAACATTATTAGAGCCCTCTAGACATGAAATAACACCCTTTAGTAAAAAGTTTAAACTGTGCTCCATAACAAGACAGAGATGACAGTTCTTTCTCACAATTAAAAGAATGCAAACATATCTTGTGCATCAGGAGAGAGAGAGAAGCAAACAATCAAAAAATCAATACGTGCTTTTAAGTATGCTGAAGCACCACGATAAAGCGGCATTTTGTAGAGGAGCGTCCGTATCCTCTAGGCAAACAGCCTCTCTGCTCACATCCCCTCCATCAGGCGCAGAGAGAGTGAGAGAGACAGAGAAAAGCAAACAATCAAGCACCGCGCGGTAAGCATATCGTATATCATTGAGGAGTTTTATTTAATACGTGATACATGCTCTGATTGAGTAGCTTCTAAGCCATCCACCAATAGCTTCCCTTGTATGAAATCAACTGGGCAAACAAACTGAGGAAGCATGTACCATAAATTAAAAGACCCATTGTCTGCAGAAATCCGCGAACCAGCGATAAATCCGTGATATATATTTAGATATTCTTACATTTAAAATCCACGATGGAGTGAAGCCGCAAAAGTCGAAGCGCGATATAGCGAGGGATCACTGTATTGACTTGTGGAGAAGTATCAAGAGCAACCAGAATATACTAGAAAATATTATCATCATTAGTTAGTGACCTGTAAACCAGACCTGGACCCAAGTTATCCTCCCCTAGCCCATATTCCAGTTATATTAAAATTATACACAATTGCTAAATATTAGGCACCTATCAAAGCAGCCATGTGCAGCGTTTGAAAGGACCAGGTGCTCAATACTGGCTAGCAAGACACACAAGCTATTAGGAAGAATTCATAATGAAATTAAATAATTTCTGTTTATTTAGAGGTTGAATTTCATTTTTGGATTGCTGGCATTGCACTTACTTAATTTAATTACTCTTCAGTGGCAAAAAGACTTTTGTTATTGCCACAGTTATCCCATTATAGAATTAGTGCAAACAGTACGACAGTGTCACCATTCAGTGGTGAACTGTAATCATTTTAACATGTGTCACTCATTTCAATGAATGAGTTACAAATAACAGCTCAATTACTTGTTTTTTAATGCCATTCCATACATAGTCTTGAAAAAGGAACAGATGCTTTGCATTTACCCTCTTGAGTATGATAGACATGGGTATACTTGTTTGTCTAACCATCCATCCATTTTCTAACTGGCTTATCTGTATCTGTGAAGAGTTAACATAAGTGACGAATAAGATGCTCCATATTTTTATTCCAGTTTCAAATGTATTTAGTATTTCAGAACTTCTACATTGGCCAGAAATTCAGCTCAGGCCCCTTCTTCAGGCAAGTTGTAGTAGTTGTAGAAGGAGCCTGAGCTGCCTCAAAAGCTTGCATATTGTAATCCGTTAAGTTATCCAATCAAAGGTGTCATTTTGTTTGACTTCTTATTGCATCCATAATGGCTTACTACTACATACTTTAATAGGTAAAGACTACATTTATTTATTTGTTAGGTTTTGAAGCCAAAGTATTTTATTTTTAGAACAAGTAAAATGTGGCACAACCAGTGAAGGCAAATGTGGTATGTATACGATAAGTATAATAAAGAATGTAATGCTGTGACCATTAACTGCTGCTGGAATATAGTTAGTTCAGTCTAATGACCAATTCTGGTGTAGCGCTTACACTAATCAATAAACTTAGAGAACTTGAAAAATGATGCAACAAAAACTGTTTTTCAGGAATTTTGAAATAATCTTATTAATCATCAATTAGGCATTGGGAGGTTATCATCTAAATTCAGCTTGGTCTATTATTTTTCAACCGATTTTTGAATGCTTCCAGTGTAATTGGCATGCATCTGATAAGGTTTACTGTGTCATTCCGTCTGTGGTGTGAGAACTATTATTACTACATAATATTGGCTTCTGTAGTCTTGTTTTAGTTTTAGGTGTACTTATTTATAACTTTCTGAAATACTGGAATTTGAAGGTTTTTGCAAAGAAAATTGTTAAATGTGCAAGACACCAGCAGGTAACCGAATAATGGAAAAAGACACAGGGAAGAGAACTATGATCTATTTTACACCTGGCATTAACATATGTTTTTTATCTGGACTGTATCCAAATATAACTTTACTGGATTGATTTATACCCCGCATTAAGATGCTTCCCTATAGTTCACATTATGTTCAGATAGAGCTCCAGGGCCTCCTTTCATGAGAGAGAAAAAAAAATCACATTCTGCTGTCATGGTTGTTGTGAGAAAAACGCATTTGCATTTAAGGTTGTGCCAAATGTGGTGACTTTTAAACTTCCGAATATGGTTTGAGTGATTAAGTACACTCACACCTGATTTTTAATGTATTCAAGTACTATCATATTAGTACTGGACTGCTGGAAAGATTTCAGGGTATAGCCCTGTGGAGTAAGAATGGAATTGATCTAAGGTAGATGTTTGGTCATTTCTTAGTATTGGGGTTTCAGTGTAATGTAGAAAAAAATATAGATACGCATATTCCTAACAGTATCCCAACAACAAATGGGGGATAAAGAAAAGCGCAAACCCTGACTGAGGCGTTCCTCTATCATAGTGTATTCTATCCATCCCACCATTGTTCTTCCTAACCTGCCTCACACTAATATTCACAACTATCTCCTGTTATTTCTATACTTAAATGGTTTGATGTCTCAGAAGAGCATTTATGAAATGCATGGATTGGAACCTGTCACAGCCATATCACGTACAAGTTGGGAACCATTCGTTGATAGAGCCCCAGTCGCTTGAAGGGCACACTTACACACACATTTCGCCTACACCAGGTCAATTTTAAAATCATGGTTTTGGAGAGTAGCACATTATCCTCAGTAAATGTATTTTTATGGAAGGACTAGGGGGCTCTGCCCCCTGCTCGCTCCACTCTCCCACTCCCCGAGTGTGGCTAACCGGATATACATTTTAAAGAGATTATTATTTTCATGGGAATTGTTACATACTCTTCCGATTCTTTGTTGCATCAGCTCTCCGTGATCATAAATATACACCTGACTGAATTGTGGTTTCTTTGAAATTATACTTGTCGTAGCTTTAATTGTTGCGGGACCACAGATTCTCATAGCGTATGGTCCATTAGTGTGGAAATCTACATTTTGAGCATTGAATGATGCGAATGCGAAATGATTATTGTAGACTCAGATATTTTGCCTGTAGTGTTTGTGGAATTCACTTTCACCAAACAGCAAATCTTTTAATTCTCGTGGGTACGCCTCTTCATTGGGAGACAGCACTACTTTTCCCTGATGGCAAAATGAATTAGACGATTTACAAGTCTCCGACGCAAACTTTTAAAGCCTTACAATATCTACATAATTCTGACATATCACCTATGTCCATATATTTGATCTCTTTTTACTGTGCCAAAAAGTTATTTCACCAAGTAATAATTTGTTTGTTTGCACTAATGCGATCTTTTCTTTCAAATTTTACTACTTTCATATTCTTTAACTTGCTCTTTTAATGTGTATTGCGCCAATGTTTTTGAACCTCTTTATGAAGGTTTTTTATTTCTGACCTCAATTGGACCTACGGGGTTTTCAATTCCACTTGGTCTGGGCTGATTATTACTTTCCTTATTTTCAGAATTTGCACATAGTTTATTATTGTTCTTTTATTCATTTTTTTTTGCCCTCTTTTTTTCTCCAACATTTTTGGGTCTCTTTTCGACACGCTGCTCGCTCTTCTTCGCTTAGTCTTTGACATGCCATCTAGAATGAAATTTAAGTGCTAAGACAACATTAAGTGTGTCTGCCAAAAGCATTCCAACAACTGAGAGGTTAGATGTTTTGTGTTCTCGCGGGATGTCAAAGTGTCTTTCCGAGAAGGTCGCATCTCGACCCAAGATTTTTTTTATAAAATAGAGAGAATTGTAAAACTCTCCATTATCTGTTAAGCCTCCGAAAACATTTGTGTAATGTCTTAATTCCTCTGAAACCCATGACTAGCTGCATTTAAAAGGCTTGTAGTGCTTTTTAAAGTATATTTCTGCTGTTATAAAGGTGGATGTGCTTGATTTGAATATTCTTTTAATTCCTATCATTGATTGAGCCATCATGGTTGTTTCTTTAACAGTATTAATTATTTTTCTCATGCTTTTCTTGGTTGGCCTAAATGGTCTGTTGGTTGAATTCAAACCAGTGCTTAGTTTGAGAAAGATCTGCTCCCAACTGGTTTAATAAAAAGGTCAGTACCACTTTTTTTTTCCTCCAGTTATATTTTAAGTGTTCCTAATCAACTGTTTGACTCACCACTTATTGGGAAAATTTTGCATGTTATTTAAAAAAGAAAAGAGATACAAATAGTGATGATATTGTTTTTCTTGGTGTGCACAAAGTTAATCTAATCTAATTCCATCATCGAGTCATTGTGCACCCAGTGCTTCTAGCACTGTTTCTAGCGGCCTGTTGTATTGTAATAGAGTAAGTAAGCTTGTAATGTTTTATTGTTTCTTGTAAAAATAAAATCACCCTTGTCAAGCTTCTAGCTGGGGAAAAATATGTTTATTAACAAGAAAGAGAACATCATAAAACACAGTTTAGTCAAAGATACAGTTTTGTGAAAACATGCCATAGAAGTGAATATTGCTGCTGCTGTTGAAGCATCTTGGTCTCCATTAGCACTTCTGTGAAATTCCTTTTCTTTACCTTTTGTAGCTTCAGGCTGGACCAGTTTTCCAGCTTTCATATTCTCTCAGATTTATTTATTAGTTTACCCTTTCCAAATCAGTGACCGATAATTAAACTTTTTGTAGTGAATGAACAGAGTATTTGCTTCTGGTGCAGATATCTACCCCATTTCCATAGGATGGATGGATTAAATTATTTTATGTGTTGCAAGAGAAACTGGATAATTAATGGTCCTCAGCTCAAAGTCTTCCTGCAGAGATAGCAATGTGGGGCCATCCTTTAAAGCCCTTGTTTTTACAAATAAAGCAATATTAACTGCTGGTAGTATTATATTAATGCAGTCTTGTTGTTATTAATCATATACAGGCAGTCTCCGCGTTATATACGAGATAGGGACTGTAGATTTGTACTTAAGTTGAATTTGTATGTAAGTCGGAACAGGTACATTATTTTAATAGCTGTTGTTGACCGACTGTAACCGTAACCAAGTGCTCTGCCAATGAATGATGGAGTTTCACCTCTCTCTGACCTTTTTATTATTTCTACTTTATTTTCAATGGTGATGGTTTTTCTCTTCATTATTGTATCACCAGCACTTGCATCAGATTTGTGTTTCAGAGACATTGTTGAAGGGTGAAGAGAGAAGATTAAGATGAGCTGTTCTGCACAACACTGTACACGCGATCATAGCAGGAAGGCACCCCTCGTCAGCACGTCTGGTGTACTAAATGAGAGACGACTTCCTGCTATGTATGTAACAGCACAAGCAGGCTTGCTACTGAAAATGAATTGGGGCAGCGAGGGGCGATTGACCACCAGCCCACCTCACAGTCACCTCCACTTGCATGCAGTATGCTGCCTGCAGCGTTAGCCCACCGAGAGCGAACACAATGCGGCCAAAGGCAGGTAGTGAATCGGCCAACCCCAATTCAACGTGCAGCCATCCGAGCCACACTACAATGCTACCCCCGCTGCCCCGTTCACCCTCAATGGCCTCCATTCAGCCACAACCGGTTCACCATTGCAGTGAAACGCCCCTCTCTGCTCCATCCAGCCTGTGTCCAGTCAGGAGTAGTAGCTGCGGTTTCTAATGATTATAAAAGAATTCTTCCAATAACATATAACTCGTCCATCTTTAAACTTGTATGGATAATGTTCGTCTATTACTGAGAGAGAAGATTCATGGAAGCATTGGGAGAACACACACATTGCAAAAAATGGTCCAGTGGTTAACCTTTTTTGAGTCACGGACCCCTTTAAGAATCTGATGAATGTTATGGACCCTCATTCCCCAGAAATAAACACAACTTTGCATGCAATGAATATAATGTACTTTATCGAGATTTGATTGTCTCATCCATATATAACATAAACAAAGTATTATTAAGGTTTAAAGTAAGCAATCTAAAAAAACACTCCTTTTTATGTAAAAAGTAATGGCCACTCATTATAATTAGGAAATCCAGTCCTGTTGTGCAAATTAAAACAGATCTGCTACTACGACTATGTTTTCTATTACCATTATTACTACTACTACTACTACTACTATTACAACAGTACCGGGCTGTATAGCGAATATAAATGTTAATTTATATTTGACCCTCACGGACCCCCTGAAACCCATCCTTGGACCCCATCAGGTTAAGAACGTCTGCTCTAGTCCTTATAAGGACAGCATTACTGTCCACTGTTCCACAGTGAAATGTGGCACGATGTATTAAAAATTCATTTCAATCCACTGGGAAAAATGAGTTAAGGTCAACCAAACGGTTATACATGCTTCTGAAAATGGATGACAATAGAAAGCTTTGCTAAGTTGTATTTTTTTTACTTTTTGAAATAAAAAAGTGCAAATTAATAAAGACACAAAAAACTAAAGAGTTATCATCCTATCCTACAGCTATGTTAAACATTTTACTTTATGTCCAGCTATGCTCAACTGAGTGGTTACACTCCCATTGTCCGCATTTACTGAACAGGTGTGATGAAATTTATAAAACCGTGCCCAACCGTTCCCCTCAAAATTACTTTGAGTATTTAATAGTTTCTATAGCAATAAAAGCTGAAGTGCAAATCCCTTAAAATATTTGGTGACATTTTTGTCAGTTGTCCTTTCTTTATGCCAACATTGCATAACTGTAGTCACATGAGTGAATGGAGAACATATGAATAATCTCAAAGCCTATGGAATTTAGTTTAAATGGATTTGCAGTCAAGAAAAATGATACTTGGACACGTAGAAGTAAATGAGCAGCCCTCTTTCTGATTACTAAATTTTATTACAAACCATGTAGGGTTTGGCAAAATGTGTTTTTTTTTTTTTTTTTTTAAATATATTTAATTATTGTGTTCATTCCTGTGGTATGCCTATTCTTGTCCTCCAGGCGATGGATCTGTCCTAAGAAATACACAGCCATACTTATATTGGAATCTTGATGTAAATTTTATGTCCTTTAAACACATGCCTCCTTGTATCTTTATATATGACTCTCTTCATACTCAAAACACAAACCCCTTAACAACTTAATGTGGTACTTAATAGTTTCACCTTAACACATGAAGTCATTTTTGTACCATTACCCCTCCAAATAAAAAAAAAAAAATTAAATGACACTCCTGGCAGATTTACTTATCTGTCCAACCTGTGAAATCTTTTCCCCTCTCTCTTTTTTTTTTTTTTTTTTAAAGATTTGTTTTGCTTTGTACAATATTTGTGTGAAGTGCGGGCATATGATATAATATGTATCCGTATAAGTCGGCTGAGCCTGCTGAATATTAATAAGACTTTGGTAGAAATGGGCATCAGAGACAGCAGGTACACTAAAATGAAAATATGACAAAAGCAGCATGGAAAATAATTAGTACCACATTAATATCCTACATATGAGCTGTGTGAGTTAAATGTGTGAAAATCTGACTCCATGTTTGATGTGATCCATGTAAACGTAATTACATTGATGGTGGAAAAGCATTCTGAACCTAATTCCTTATCATTGTGAGAGAATTGATTGGATGTGCAAGTAACAATTTAATAATTATTCTCTGTTATGGGCGACAGGGCTAAGGTGACTGCCACTACTATTCCTTATTATGATATGGTTATTTTCAATTGTCTACAGTGAGGGCACCAGCAGGTTAAATGACTCACTGAAGGTCAGAGAGTGATTCAGGGGGGCAAAGGATTGAATGTTAGGTTACTGATGGGGTTGGAGACAGAATTCCCATTATGCAGCTGTTCGATCCCTGCTTTGCTGTTTACCATTAGCTTTTTTTTTTAACTTAACTAATGTGGCTATATTGAAATATGCAGCTTTTTTGTTTTACAGTTTCTTTGAGTCAATTCATATAATGAAAGTGTGCTGTGTTTCTATTTGAGGTGTGTCTTTTAGCTGTCGGCACCTCTTGTTGATTGCTGGTTGCTTTTACCACTGTAGTATACTTATTTTACAATTCCATTATTCTTGTAGATTGAAATAACTAATCAGGCAGGAGGCTTTAATCAGAACAATTGAAGGATACCAAATCAAAGAATCAGATTAAGCATTTGATTAGACAAATTCCTGTGTTGCGCAGTTTTGAAAACATGGAGAGGATATACCTTTTTCTCTTTTGTAAGTCTATTTTTTAATTGGTTGGGCTGACCTTTTTTTGACTTTATTTTTTGATTGAATGGGTTTTGTGGTGGCAAGCCTGTCCTGTATCTAGTGGCAATTAAGATCTAAAGCTAAGTTCCATGCCAAGGCCCACAGAATGGATAGACATGGACAAATTTGTTGGTGCCCTTACAGCTCATTGAAAAAATGCTGTATGCCACCTGAGTAGTGACGACATTAAAAGCAGCTGTTTCCTGTATACCTGCATTCCTCAGATATGTCATTGCCTAAAGCAGTGCTTCCTAAACTCAGTCCTGGGGACCCACTGTGACTGCAGGTTTTTGCTCCTACCAGCTTCTGTTTTTAATTGGACTCCCAGGCTAATTAAGTGAACTGTTATAACCCAAGTTCTGTGTTTTGGGAACATGACAGAAATTAAAAAAAAAAAAAAAGAATGTGTGTGTGTGTATATATCTATCTATCTATCTATCTATCTATCTATCTATCTATCTATCTATCTATCTATCTATATATATATATATATATATATATATATATATATATCTATCTATACTAATAAAAGGCAAAGCCCTCACTGACTCATCACTAATTCTCCAACTTCCCGTGTGGGTGGAAGGCTGAAATTTGGCAGGTTGATTCCTTACAGCTTCCTTACAAAAGTTGGGCAGGTTTTATATCGAAATTCTACGCGTAATGGTCATAACTGGAAGCAGTTTTTCCATTTACTGTAATGGAGATGAGCTTCAACGCCTGGGGCGGAGTTTCGTGACATCATCACGCCTCCCACGTAATCACGCAGTACATAGAAAACCAGGAAGACCTCAAAAATGCGCCAAGAAAACATGCATTATATAATTGAGAAGGCAGCGAAACAATAAGAAGCGAGTTCTGCTACTCGAAACAAAGCACGATGTAAACCTACACTTTAAATTAAGTTCATAGACAGGCTACGCTGGCGCTTGTAATTTAGTGCCTGCCCATAGAAGGCCGTCCGTCAGCGGCAATCCAATAGCAAACTGCCACGGGTAAATATTCACGGGTGAAGGACTGTGCTTATGGAGAGGAAGATGAGATGGTCAGGGTGGTGTTTGACACAAACTCAGCGAAACTGCGAGAGAAAGTTTTAAGTGCCAGGACTAAGGTAACATTAAATAAAGCTATGGACATAGCACGAGATGGCACCAGCACAGCTGGGAACCTTCGATGCAAGTACACCGAGTGGCTCACGGAACTGACGAGTGCACAGATAAAAAGCAACAGTTCCAAAGAGCTGAACAAAACCAATTACACAATTGAAAAGGCAGCAAAAATATGAAGCGCCTGATAAGCATATTCATAAATGCAGCTACTGTGGAAACAAAGCACACGGTGGAAAAGTCAATGTCCCGCTAAAGGAAGACAGTGTAAAAAACCCGTGCATGCAGTGTGTCAGGTCTCAGATAAAGAAGAAGACGAGCTGTTTATTGATGCAGTAAGAAACGAATCGATGAATGAAACCTGTCATCTTTACAACGATTGACAAAAACGGAATGTAACTTGAACACAACACATCCTACAAATACGAACCTGATTGAAAGAAATAATGATAATCAAATCCTTGATGACAGCAACATTCAATAACACTCACAAAACAATTACTGTATATTGACAATCATGTTACGCTATTTTTAAAATGTTCCCTTTTCTTTTCATAACTTCTACTTCTCCACTGATACGCTGGTATATATTTAAATGTATATATATACCCCTATCTACAGTACATACTAGATAGACAAGCCACATGCTGTGGCTCAATTGTAGAGTCTTCGCCTCTAATGCCGACATTCGAGGTTCGATTCCGAGAGGGATGCACTGAGTATGTACGCTACTGATTCATTTTACCTTCGATCTCCTTGGTTTGGGACGTATGAAAAATATTCGGTTAACGCAGAATCATGTTACGCTATTTTTAAAATGTTTCCCTTTATTAGCACAAGCACAGCTGAGAAGCTTCGATGCATGTACTCCATAACGCGCTAAAAATAACGATTTAATCACACTTTCAATTCCAAGCAAATGGGAACTTTTGTCAATGCATCATTTCCTGGTACATCCATTACACTGATGCACACATCACAGCTACAAAAATGTTAGAGTCGGAATAAAGCGCGTTCCTACGACTGATCATTTCGACTCCCCGAAGCCTTGATAAAAGCATGGTTTTGTGCACAATGAAAAGCAAGCAAAATTAGATGCATTACAGAAAGCGGACTTTGTGGCTCTTACTGGGGATCATTGGACTTCCGTGACCGTTAGTAATTCTAATTACATCTAATTACAAAATGTTCAATGATCACACTGTTTTAGCCTAATGTACAAAATAATTTTGGCTAAGGTTACTCAGAGTTTAAAGATTAAGTTGGTCAAATTACCTTTTATGTTTCTGACTTATTTTTTCAGAAGAAAACTGCACTTTATGTTGAAATTTTGGTTATTATTATTTAAAGACAATACTATTCTGAAAATCTACTTAAAGTACTTAAACTACCACTTTATTTTTAAGTCTGCCCAATTTTAACCAGGGATGATATTTTTGTTTCTGTTTTGAATTCAAATGCAGTTTAAAGGCTTTTTTTTTCAGAAATTAAAACAGCTTCAGTTTACAATATTCATGTACATGTCTATTATTTGATTCTGTCGCCCACTAAAACACTTTTAAATTAAAAAAACCATTTGCGATTTGGGGCAAATTTACGTGGATTACATACATTAATCAAGATTAATTCTTACACAGCCTCTAATTAATTGGATTAATTTTTTAATCGAGTCCCACCCTAATATATATATATATATGTGGATATATATATGTAGATTTGTATATATAAATGTGTATATACAGTATATATGTAGATATGTATATGTGTATATACAGTATGTATATATATATATGTATGTGTGTATATGTATATATATATATATAACTGTGTATATATATGTGTATAGATGTGTATATATATATATATATATATATATGCCAGCAACACTCATGACAATGACAAAACAATTACATTGTCAATCATGTTACGCTATTATTAAAATGTTTCCTTTTCTTTTACTTCGCTGCCAATCGAGGTATTTTGCTATATATATATATATATATATATATATATATATATATATATATATATATATATATACATACAGATATATATATATATATATATATATATATATACACAGATATATATATATACACAGATATATATATATATATATACACAGATATATATATATATATATATATATATATATATATATATATATATATATATATATATATATATAGAGAGAGATAGATATGACAACAACACTCAATATCAATGACAAAACAATTACATTAACAATCATCTTACGTTATTTTTAAAATGTTTGCTTTTCATTTTCATAACTTCTTTAACACACTACTTCTCCATGGCTGGTATTTTGTTAGTGTATATATATATATATATATATATATATATATATATATATATATATATATATATATACACACACACATAGCTATATCTTTATATATAATATGCTACTGTGGCTGTTTATTTGTCTGTCCAGGATTTTAAATCACCTGTAGCTCACAAACCGTTTGAACTATTTTCCTGAAATTTGGTACACATATATTACGTGATGTCTACTATCCGCTTTTGGGGTGATGATTTTTATTACTCTTTTTATTTTATTGTAGAATCAACTTTTGGCAGCGCGCAGCCATGCGGTGCATGCGTATGGGAGCCGTTCTCATTCCCTACCACCTTCGCTAATCATTCTTGAGGCAGATTGAAGACTTAAGTGCCAGCTTAAGTGAAAAATTAAAGAAAACTTACTAAGTAATTGCAACACAAAAACTAACTTAAACAATTTTAATGTGAGAAGATGCCGACGAAAGAAGAGAAGCAGTGGGTCGCTAGGTTGTAGAAAAGAAGAGCTGCTCAGGAAGTAGCAAGCGCATTCAACCTCTGAGCAAATGAATGCTAAACAGAGACAGAGAAAGAGAATGAAAACCATGAATGCTCAAGTTAAGTGTATTCACTGCACTTTATCGTGCAGTATGCCGTTACTGGTATATATATATATATATATATATATATATATATATATATATTTTAAAATGTACCAAGCAGTTATATGGGAATAATGTATTTTTTTTCTTTTTAGCAATATTTTCATCTTGATTTTCGTTCTACTTTTCCAGGGGTTCTATTTGTTTAATTAATCCCTTATTTACTAATTAGTGTGTCTGATGCAAAAGTAGTTGCAGCCTTTGATTATTCACTGTTGTTTACCTGGGTGTCTCTGCTCTGCTTGTTTTCAATTGTCATTAATAAGATACAACCAAAGGGGAAAACTGCACAGAGAAAGGGCAAAATATAATGAAATCAATAAAAGAGAGTTAAGTGTTTAAATCTATAGCAAAAGCAGAAATATTTCTAAATGTCTTATATATGTAAAAATCATGCTGCTGTGCTTTTCTGAATGTAGAATAAGAGAAAAAAACCACCTAATTAAATGAGCTCAGTGTTATCAGGTGTTGTCACTGATGATGAAGTCTGGTTGGAACAAAAACCTGCAGCCACAATGGGTCCCCAGGACTGAGTTTGGGAAGCAATGATCTAAAGCAAAGCAAGTATGAAAAGCGGTCAAGTATTGCTTTTCCTTCAACTATATTCTAAAATGGCCTGGACACATTTGTTGTGCCCCTAGAAAAGATCATAAATAATTGGATTAGAATATTTTTTTTTTCAAACTAGCTGTTTTGTTTTGTTTAAATGGAGAAAAGGCATCACAACGCAGTTTGGTATCAGTGTATGTCCCACACTGAACATGGACCAGAGAAAGCAAAGGAGGGAGTAGTTTGAGGAGATCAGAAAGAAAATTATAGACAAGCATATTAAATGCAAAAGCTAGAAGATCTTCTCCAAGAAGCTTTGATGTTCCTCTGACAACAGTTGTAAATCATTATTAAGAGGCTGAAGATCCTTGGATCTGTAGCCAACCTCCCTGGATGCAGCTGCAAGAGGAAAATCGACCATGGAAATGGACAGAAGGATAGTAAGAATGGTAGAGAAAGATCCAAGGACAATTTCCAAAGAGACACCAGCTGACCTCCATCAGTGTCTAATCATCAGCATCTCACATTTTTTAGAGACAATGAAACAAGACCAATGAGTACTCCACTGAAATATAAAAAAGCCACTCTGAAATGTGAAAAATATGCATATTGACAAGCCACAATGCTTCTGGGAGAATGTCCATTGGACAAATGAGAAAAAACTAGGGCTTTTTAGCAAGTCATATCAGCTTTATATCCGCAAACGAAAAAATGAAGCTTTCAAAGAAAAGAATACCATACATCCTGTGAAACATAGAGGAGGTTTAGTTATGTTTTATGGCAACTTTGCTGCATGTGGCACAGGTTTCTTGTAGTTTGTGCAGGGAACAATGAAATGCCAAGACTGTTCAGACATTCTGGAGTAAAACGTATTGCACAGTGTCAGAAAGCCCCGTTTCAGTCGCAGGTCATGGGCCTTCCAACAGGATAATGACTAAAACGCACAGCTAAAAGTACCATACATGCTGGTCCTGATCTAATTTTGCAGATCTAGATCGACTGGATGACTTTGATTTATGCAGTGATGATTTCAATTTGGCGCAAAGACGATTCTTCATGTCGTCAGTTTGAACACTTCTCGATGGTCCGGGATTTTTCAGGTGATTTTCTATGTAATAAACTTAATAAGTTATAGCATAATGGGATCTGGACTTCCCTATAGAATGGTTAAGAACAAAACATTGGACTATTCTGAAGTGGCCTTCTATAATCCCCGATTTGAATCCCATCAAACATCTATGGAAAGACCTGAAACATAAGAGTCGGGAGAAGACCCCTTCACATGTCACTCAGTGGGAGCAGTTTGCTCAGGAAGAGTGGGCAAGACTATCTGTTTACAGGTGCAGATGTCTCATGGAGAGCTACAGGAATCGCTTGTTGGCAGTGATTGCCTCCAAAGATTGTGCAACAAAATACCAGGTTAAGGGACCCATTATTTTTGTCCATTCCATTTACTTTTGTGTTATAATTTGAAATATTATGTTGAATCAAAACTCTAAAGCAAATACTGATTTTTGTTAAATATGGAATAAACAATGATGGATGCCAATTACTCAGTTTCAAGTTATTTCAGAGGCAAATGTGGGTTCTTTTTTCATGGATGAGTACCAACAAATTTGACCTCATCTGTACTTATTCTAATAACCGATGCAGGAAATTTGACCTATGCTTTATGCGAATAGGGAAGTTTATGTGACTTAAGCTATTTGAAAATTATTTAAAAAAAATTTATTAGCACTTCAATGTAACTTTTTTGCATAATTTATTACTATTTTTTATTTGGTGCAAACTTCCCTTAAATAGAAATTGTATTATTAGCTTTCACATTAAAGAAAGTGGAGAAATAAACTGAGAAAAAGGATTTGGAGGAGTCGTCCTGTGCAATTAGACAAATAGCAGGAAAAGCTACTTTAATGAATTCCGACATTTTTTATTTTGGCCTTTAATTAAAATAAACAGTGCTTGTCTGAGTTTGGAGTGTGAGTGAGCTTGTGTTAAGTACTGCAGCTTACATTTTTAATTACAAAAGAAAAGATAATAAAGAATTTGAAATTGCTGCTTTATAAACAATAGGCTTTTTAGCTTAAAAGCAAAATGTGTCTGTTTTAGTTAGAAACTTGTTAAGTTTGTTAGCCTTGTATCTTTTTAATAAATATCTTAAGATCATTTGATATATTTGAGGCTTTTTAAAGATTTGTACTGTGCTTATTATTTGTGTGTGTGAGCCATACAGTATAAAATTTGTCAAGAAACAAATGCTGCATAATTAAAGTGGTAATCTGTATGTATAATTGCACTTCCAGAATTACAAAGGTCTAGCTGGTACACTGTTAAAAAATGGTTAAATATAGTAAATGTATCTATTATAAAAAAAAATCTTGGAAGGTTTGGAAGGAAACGATACGTGATCTTCTCGAAAGACAATTTGACATCCCGCGAGAGACACTTTTAATGTCATGCGAGACAAGGCAGTGAGACAAAAGGATAGCTAAATGACCGACGTGCAGCGCAGGAAGCAGAACACGCAGCTTGGCGGCAGTAGCAGAAAAACAGCAGCCGATCAGACCGCATGTCCTAAACGTGCTTTCAGCCATATTCCTCCCCTCAATGACAACACGAGCGGCAGAGATCTAAAGTAGCTGGGAGGGGGCGGGCGACCGAAGCAAGTAGGGGGCAAAACCCCCTAGTATTTTAACAACAACAAAAGCTATAGTGCAATTAATAATTAAAATCTAGTACATGCATATTTACATTTAAGCAGTGTTTAGTTGCCAATATCAATTAATTGAACCAATATATACATATATTTTTTGTAGACAAATGATTTTTTTTTTTTTTAAATTAAGCTTTGTTTCAGATAAGTTTATTACAGAAGAAATTAAACAGTATGATAGTTTATAATTATGAAAAGCATTTTATCTTCTTTTATACCATATATATCATGGATAAATATTTTCTGTACATATTAGTTGAAAAGTATGCATTTTAATACAGTATGATTCTGTTTTAGTATTTTTATGGTCACTTGACAACAAGCCTACAAAATTTCATTTTGTAATAAAAAAACAACAGGTAACACCTGTGATCTATAGTTAAATTGTTAACTTTGGTATTTCTATAATTAAATATAGAACATAAGGTTTCTATGTGTCTGATCATGTACGACTTTAATGTAAAAGGTTTTTTAAAGGGATAAAATAATCTGAATCGGGATCAGAACTGGTGATTGTTATTGGACCTAAAAAACCCTGATTGAAGCATGCATAGAATCCTTGGCAGGGTAGCTATCATTGGCTGTTATGGTATCTAAGTCAGTATGGTGTGTGCATGGTAGGATTGAGTGGGGGAATGGACCACAACAGGGTGGAGGTGTGTTGGGTGTGAGGTGATAAAGCCAATGTTTTTTAGAGAATGCTAATGAGTGCTTAAAACTGTTGGATATGCATTCATGTAAAAAAGAACAAACGTAAACTGGGAAACCTTCTTCAGTTGAATGCATTTTGAGTTTATCTGGTATTTGTGGCTTTTTCAAGCAGTTTATATTACTGGTTGTTTTCTCTATAGATTTATTTATGCGTAGTTTTTAAAATATCTATTAGTATAACCATCACAGAGAGGAAATTTTTTTTTGTTATGTAGTTCTAATGTTACGATGGTATGTCTTTGTTTTCTTAGAACTGTTTAAAAAATAAACATTTTGTCCAAAAGAAACACTATTAATGTGCAAAAGATGAATGTTAAACTAGATTTTGTTTATATTTTACATCACATATTCTTTTCACTAATTACATTCATTAACATATTTAATCTGGCACTTCATAAAGTAAAGTTAGATTACATATTTTTATTTAGGGAACCAGCATATTCATATCCTACACGGTCTGTCGGTTATACCAGCAGTGGAAAAGATGCTTTCAGAAGGCATTGAGGCTGTGACAGTTGGGACACAGAGATAATGCTGCAACGAAAGAAACCATGTTATGTTACCTCTTTAGTTCAAAAGTGAAGGTGTACAAGTTTTTCTTTTACACACCGTTTTTCACTGACGTTCAGTGATGCTATATGCATATAGAATACCCAAACAGTGATGTCTTTATTTGAATACTGGCACCCCAAATGGTTATCTGTACTTTCAACTGTAAATGTACTCTCCTAATATTAATACAGATGCTGTAAACCAGCTATTCATTTCAGAGGGGGACAATGAATGGGGGGATTGATTTTTGTGATGTGGTATTTTATTGTTTTATATTTCAATATTTAAATTGCTTGTATTTCAGAACACTTCAGGATAGCTTCTGCGATATTTTCTTATTGACTAATCTTTCAGGGTTGATGCATATTTAATATTACAACTTGACTTAGTGCATATCAACAACAATATTTATATATCACATTGTTGTACAGGTAATGTTGCTCGAAATGCTTTACAAGATGACAAAGAAAGTTATATGAAATAAAAAAAAAAAAACTATTAAAGAATAAGTTACACAAAGGCAAATGGCCGAGAGAACAGAAAGTAAATAAATTAATAGCTCCTGTTACGTTGGCGAAAAAATAAAATAAAATCTGCAGTGGTTCTTAGGCTAAAAAGACCATCCAGCCCCCACTGGTCATTCTACCTAACATAAATGTTCGTCAATCAGTTCTCTTTGTTTTCAGGCTTTAAATGATTTGTTGTTGTTGGTCTTGTGGACAGCTGAGACACCCGCCTTCGATCCGTCAACACAGGGTGCTGCATGGTGCCTTAATCAGGCGGTGGTGGCCCACGAAATAAGAATCAGGAAAAACAGAAGTGAATAGTAGAAATTAGTACAGATTGCAGATCCCCGAAGAATATGATCATTCTGTGCCCATATGGTCTATCAGGAAATACAACTAAAATGTAGCTATTCAAAAGCCAAATTAAAGTAATGGTTTTTAGCAATTTTTTAAAATGATCCACAGTACTAGCTTGGTGATTTTTCTATCGGTAAATTGTTCTAGATTTTGGGTGCATAATAGCAAAAGTTCGCTTCATCACTTCTTTCAAATTTGGCTCTTGGAATTATAAGCAGACCTCCATTTGAAGATCTAAGGTTATGATTGGAGCCAAGGTTTTGCCCTTTTATATTAGTTTTTATTTCTATATTATTGCTGACCTTACTTGGAAATTCAGTTTAGTTTTAGTTTTCCTTCATCATGTATTTTTAGTATAGTTTTTATTTTTTATTCTATTTTATATCTGTTAGTTTCAGATTTAGTTTTAGTAATTATGGTCTGGTTAAAAAGCTACTATGGAGTTTAGTTTTATGTCACAGTCAGTCAGAACTGTACACTAAATGGGTTTGGATAAGAGTTTAACGTTAGTGGAAGCTTACTACCTTACATGGTTTACTAGCTGGTTTTCTGTTTTTGTCTGATAAAAAAAGAGCATAATCAATCAAATTTATACAATTTTATAATTTTAAAAATATTTTCTTGTCATTTTGTGTTGAAGAAATGTGTGTTGTCAGTTAGCACTTTTCTTCTTTTCCTTTTCTTGCCCAGAAATGTAGGTGAATTTTAATGTTTGAGGGATTTTTCTCTAAATATCTACAGCACAGAACATATCCTGCTCCAAGACAATGTGCTTACAATTAATGCCTTCAGTATTGTATTCATAAATCTCCTACACTGGGGTTTATTTTCTATCAGCCATATTGATCTCTGATTTCATCTCAGGCATATAGGATTGAATCAGTGTGCAGAAACAAAGAAAAGCAAGCATTTATTGTCAAGGTTAGGGGTAATGAGACTTAAATAGTCCATGCATAAAAACATCCATCCATTATCCAACCCGCTATATCCTAACTACAAGGTCACGGGGGCCTGCTTGAGCCAAACCCAGCCAACACAGGGCACAAGGCAGGAAACAAACCCCGGGCAGGGCGCCAGCCCACCACAGGGCACACACACACATACACATACACACACCAAGCACACACTAGGGACAATTTAGAATCACCAGTGCACCTAACCTGCATGTCTTTGGACTGTGGGAGGTAACCGGAGTACCCGTTGGAAATAGACACAGGGAGAACATGCAAACTCCACGCAGAGAGGACCCGTGTCTCCTAACTGCGAGGCACCAGTGCTACCCACTGCACCACTATGCTGCCCCTGCATAAGAAGAGTAAACCCTTAATGAGCAGAGTAAGAGTAGGTAATAGGAGTATGGACAGGCACAAAACGACAGAATCAGTATCTGAGATTAGGAGCAGGATATACATTTTCTAAACCTACTTATCCAGTGCAGGACTGCAGGAAACCTGAAATTGTAACAATACTATATATATATATATATATATATATATATATATATATATATATATATATATATATATATATATATACACACACACAATATGTATAACATGGCTGATGTCTATTTTAAGAGAGAGAGATTGAAATGAGAGGGAGAAATATTTTAAAACATAATACTGCCACCAGATTATTTTCACAATGTCAGGTATTTTGAGCTGTGAATGTAAAACAAAAAAAGATTAAAAAAAAAAACAGAATAAATACAAAAACACATTAGTGGGTTTAGTTTTTCACCAGTTGGCAGACTCTCTAACTACCTGCTTCACCTGTAGTTCACTAGAGACATTGCGAACTCTGGAATTTTACAAGGTTTGTATCCGTTGATTGTTAAACTACCTTTTCAAAGCAACATTATTCTGATCTTGTATGTTAAAATAGTCAGTCTCTTGATCAGTGCATTTTTTTTTTCAAAAGGATTTGTTCTGTGTAAAGTGGCAGGTGAATTATTGTCAGCAAAATAAACTGAAATGTTGTTCAGTCGATACGGTAAAGGTTTTGCACATTTCTTACTTCATGTGTTTGAATTACTTCTTGATGTATAAGAAGCACCAAAAATGCAGCAGCTTATCATAACAGACATCAGACTTATATGCAGCCTGGAATTTGTCTTAATGTGTGCTGCTGTATTAGTTGCTGCATACATACTATATCTTGGACTCGGTCAGAATTACATCTCACATGCTGGCAATTTATGAACAGGGTGAAATTCTGTAATGGATTATCTGTATCTAATACACCTTTCTTGAGCCCCAGAGAGCCAGTGAGTGAAAGCTACTGAGCACATTCAAAGCAAAATCATCACCTTGGAATGCTTTGCTAACATTTGAACCCCAATCCTCCTTCACCAGCCGCCGATCACTGGATGAATATATGCGGGCAGCTCATGGGTTTTAGAATTAGAAGTTACAAGGGTTAAAGACTAATGGCAAGAATATTTGTTCAAAAATAAAATATGAAATTCTTATTAATATATTTTTAATTTTGAGACCCTTGCATCCCAGGTTAGCTCTGGTGTAAGTGCAGTTGTGATAAAAACAAAATATTTTTAGTAAATTATTATTTTATTGCAGTTTGTCCTTCCAGTTACTTAAATAGTTTTGTATAGTTTTAGTTTTTCATTTCGGTTTTAATTGTTTTATTTCAGTTTATGAAAATGTTTTTAATAGTTTTAGTTTTGATTTTAGTTTTTCTTAACAATAGTAACCCTGCTTAGAGTGTAGGTGGTCAGGCATTCTAAAATATAGGACGGAGCCAGATTATTTAAAGCTTTGTAAACCATTAATAGTTTTTTAAAGTCAATTCTGAATAACACGGGTAACCAGTGTAATGATGCTAAAACTGGTGAGAGATGCTCAGAATTTCTTTTTCTAGTAAAGATTCTGGCTGCTGCATTTTGCACTTATTGCAAACAATTGATGTTTGTCTTAGGTAGTCCTGTTAAAAGTGCATTACAGTAATCTAGCCAACTAAAAACAAAGTTATGAACTAATTTTTCACTGTCTTTCTTGCACATTAATAAGAGGTTTAACCTTTGCTATATTCCTTAAGGGAAAAAATGCAGACCTAGAGTTAATAGGTTAATATGTGATTTAAAGTTCTGGTCAGAGTCAATAACTGCCCATAAATGTTTTGCCTCCATCTTGACTTTTAAGCCTAAAGGATCAAATTTATTTCTAATACCTTTGCTATATCCATGTTTGACAATCACCAAGGTTTCTGTTTTATCCTTGTCTAGTTTGAGAAAGTTACTACTCGTCCAGTCGGAAATACTGCTAAGACATTGAATCAGAGAGGCAAGAGTGTGAGGGTCATCAGGCACTATTGATAAATATAGCTGTGTGTCAAATGCATAGCTGTGGTAGCTCACCTTGTGCTTTGAGATAATGTGACTTAATGAAAGCATGTAGATTGAAAAAAGCAGTGGACCCAGAATAGATTCTTGAGGTACATCATATACAATGTTATTGGTCTCCGAAGTACCACAACAGCAACAACAACAACATTTATTTATATAGCACATTTTCATACAAAAAAATGTAGCTCAAAGTGCTTTACAGAATGAAGAATAGAAAAATAGACGACACAATAAAAAATAAACATAAGTGAACATTAATTAACTTAGAATAAGTAAGGTCCGCTGGCCGGGGTGGACAGAAAAAACAAAAAAAAAAAACTCCAAAGGCTGGAGAAAAAAAAATAAAATCTGTAGGGATTCCAGACCAAGAGATCGCCCAGTCCACTCTGGGCAATCTACTTAACATAAATCAAACAGTCCTCTTTGTATTTAGGGTTTTCATGGAAGGACTTGATGATGATGGTCACGTAGACTTCTGGCTTTCAGTCCATCAATGTTGGTGCATCATGATGCTTTGAGTGCGCCACCACCACAAAGAAACTGGAAAAAGAAACAGAAGAGAGAGTAGGGGTCAGTACGGATTTTGGAGCTACTATGAATAGTTATTAAGATGAATTTAACATACAGAGTATCAGTATTAAGTTAAAGTGAAGTTATAAAAAGGCCAACTAAAAAGAATTTTCTACCTGTTAAGCAAGACTTTGGTATAGCGGGTCCACGGCTTCAAAAAAAAAAAAAAAAAAAAAGAATGGCCAGTTTTAAATCCATAGAGCCGTGTCGCTCTCTGTGGGCGTGATTGCACCACCGCGGGGAGTTAATGAGGTAGTGAGAGCGAGTCGCACATGCAGGTATGATCGTTCTCAATTGCTTCATTGGCTTCCTGCGGCATGTGATTAAGGCACTGCACCAACAGAGACGTGAGTGTATATAAAAAAGGGGGGAGGAAATCAAAGATGGAGGAATCAAAGACGAGAGGAGGAAAGAGAGGTTAAAAGACGTTAAAGGCAGTCTTGGCGATTGATCTGGCCACCTGGAAGGAGGAAGCAGTGCAAGCTGGGGCCCTGTGAAGGAGCGTTAGCTGTGGCGCTCTAGGGGCTAGTTCGCCCCACTGAATATTTGGCTGTTGTGTGGCGAGCAAGGCAGGTGCCCTCCCTAGGCTTCCGAGGTGTGACCTCGTGAGCACGAAGGAAGAATGGATGAGATCCGACCTCGGACGGTCTGGCCGTGATGCCTGGAGGCATCCAAGACGGAGGTTGGTCGAAAGGAGCTTGTGGCTGCTGAGTCTCTGCTGGCTACGCGAGCAATGGGTGAGCCGGGGAGAATGAGAAGGAGGTGAGCTGAAATCAGGAGGAGTTAGTCTGCATTTTAACCTCGGATTTTAACTGATTCATTTATTATTATTTTTTATCCCCAATTTTCATTGGATTTTATGGATTTATGTACTTCTTTTAGAACATTGCACAATTGACACTTTTGTTGGTTTTACTTGTTTTGACTTCACCTCGGTCATAACTATCGACAGTATTGGTTCCGCAGACTCCCATGTTGGAAGAGGGAGTCTGTAGCGGACTGGCATCGTCACAAAGACTGAGGCCAATTTATGATGCTTACAGAGAGGCCCACCCATTTTCTAAGGTGATTTATAAGAATACTGTGATTGATGGGTATCAAATGCTGCACTCAAGTCTAACAGTACAAGAACAGATATATGGCCCCTGTCCACATTAACACACAAATCATTTACTACTTTGACCAAGCACTTTCTTTACTAATCATATGTTCTAAAACCTGACTGAAACTTTTCAAGAATAGAATGTTGAATTAAGTAATCATTTAGCTGTTTAATTGCTGCCTTTTCTAGAATTTTACTTAAGAAAGATGGGTTAGAAATTGGTCTGAAGTTATCAAAAGAGGAGTTGAGATTATTTTTCTTGAGCAGGGGTTTGACAGATGCTGGACCTTAGTCCAAAATACTGCCCAGTTCAGGACCACATTGTAGAAATGTGGAAGATCTATTGGCATTTATTTTAAAAACACTTCAGGCGGTGGTCACTTGTCGTTAGAAGTGTTAGTCATTAGCTATCAGTACGGTGGAGCATTCAAATCTTATTTAGCATTTTTCTTTAGTGAGCACATTCAACTAACAACCTCAGCACATTCATCAACCAGAGACTGCCCAGACAGCCTTCATATCATTACAGATTATAAACCAAATATTTAGATGTTTTCTCCCTATCAATTGCCTTTGGTTTTACAATTTGAGAAACCCTTATTAGTCCAACATGTTGATTTTGTGTATCTACTGTGAGCTTAAATATGTTAGAAAAGTAATAGTTTGAAACATCATAATTAATATACCAATTTAAATTCTAAATTATTTTTTCATTGGCCCTGTATATTGTACCACGAAGGAGTGTAATGAATAGATCTTAAAAAAAAAAAAAAAACATTACTTGTTTAGTACATTGTGTTTAATGGACCGGTTGAAGCTTTTTTTAATCTCATATTTAAAAAAAAAAAAAAAAAAAAAAAGAAAAATGTTCCAGTCATTTACACATTTAAAAGATGTGAGCTTTGGACTAAGATGGCATTCAACACATACTAGCCTAGATTATTTCCAGTACCATACCTAAAAAAAGCAGGCAGCTAAATGTTGCAAACTCGACCAGTTTTACGACTGCATTGAAAAAGTCTGTTGGAGATCAAAGGCTGTGATTTTTTGCAAGAGACTGTAGGTTAGCTTTGTAGGTCAGAGGTCTATGTTTCTGGTTAAGTGAAACTTGAGCTTTACAAACCATGGAGTGTATTGCACAATCATATTGTTAGTGACTGCCTGGAAAATGCATTGTAAATAAGTAGCCTGGTTAAATCGCTTAACATATTAAAGCGTCTCACTTGAAAAAAATATCTTGTGGTAGAAGCTATTTTAGCTTTAAAATGTGAAGAAACAAGTTGGTTTGTTGGTTTGGGGTGGGGTATTATTGTATGTCATTCGTAAAGTTAAGCTGAGTGGAAACCCTTTAATTTGTTTATCAGCTTTTAAAATATGTTCTGACCTGTAATGGATATGGTGCCTTGTGTAGAGCGGTTTCCTATCATGTGCCCAAGTACTGTCTCCACAGTCCAGGATTGGATTAAATGCTTTGCAGAATGTTACATGTAACTGTGGACGTCCCCCTAATGTTCATGCAGCATTCTTTATGCATTTGTTTAGTAGTGCTCATTTCCAGGCAACAACTTCTTAGTTCCCAACTGCATTTTTATGTATAGCCTCCAAGCCCTCTCATCAGAACCAGTGACCTTTCCAAATGTCAAAAGAATTCTCATTTTTTCAATTCAACAAACTTATGAAAGCAACAGTAAACTGTATGACACCCTGAGACTGAACACCAGCAGTTTTGTAGAATATTGAAGCAGCTTTGTCCTATTAAAATATTATGGCTGTTTTAGGTACGTGCCAGACATGCAGCCAACATTCTCAAAGGCTACGTCCAGACTACTGCATTGTCATTTAGAAACGTGGACATTAGTCTCTTGCATCTATACTACCCCTATATTTTTACCCAGCAAAAATGGAGACTTTTGAACCACTCTCCAAAGGCTTAAGCTCAACATTGCAGTGTAGATGTTTAATAACATAGAATTTTGAAAATATAGACTATGATTGCTCTCTGATTGGTTTGTGCTTATTATGTGATTATGTGACCCTTCCTTGATGGAATCTTTCTTCATTACAGCATCTCATTCCCTGATTGGTCAGCCTTCACTGGAGAAACCATTTTCCACCATAGCAGACATAAAGGAATTGCTTTCCATGGCACTGGTTGTGTTGCTTACCTGCATGCATCTAAACTGCAGTTTGTACAATTTGAATGCTGTCTTCATGTGCCAAAGGCAAATAATTTAATGGTCGCTGCAGTTTTGCAAGAAATCCTGTGGCTGCCAGCATAACCATCCTGTTTCTGCCAGTGTGCACACACCCAGTCATACTTGTTCGCAACTGTTTTAGTAGGAGTGGAGATATGTTCTTAAATGATTTGAAAATGCAAATGTGTATGTAGATATTTTTTGTATAGAAATGCTGTTTTTAAATCAGAACATGATAGTGTGGATGTAACCTAAGAATACCAGAATAGGTGTGGAATAAACAGATGAGCAGCATGACAGTTACGTGCAGTAAATACTCTACACTATGTATAGATTCTGTTACTGCTCTTATAAAAGTGTAACCCGTTTTGTGACACGTGATCTAATTGTACCTATTCACAGAGAAGATTCCCACCATGGGACATGGGATAGGGCAAGAACAGGCGTCACAGGGTTTTTATATGCAGCCAAGCAGAAAAAAAAATAAATAGGAGAGGCCTATCGCACAGCAGTGAAAGTTAAGATTGACCAATAACAGGTCTATGATGTCCTTAGATGTTCTGGGCTGTATGTGCACTACACTGAGTGGATCAATGTGCGTCTACCCGGCAGAGAGAGGCATGGGTACTACATTGAACCCCGTTTGTTATTGGGACTGGGACTTGAAATTGTTCCCTACGATCGAGGAATTCCCAGTAAGTGCGGGTCATAAGCT